>NW_026910686.1:0-216165 GCF_963691925.1 Scomber scombrus | reverse complement strand
CCAAACTTTGCTTAAAGAGGCCAGAGGGGGGGGCTGGGTGAAAAAGGAGCAAAATCAAGCACAGTTGGGGCGTTTTGGGAAAATTGTGAAGGATTTTCCAAACCGGGCATAAATTGAAAAAAAACGACAGGGCCGGTAGTGTCGAAAAAGTCAAAAATGCGGATTTTCCCAAATCTTTGCTGAAAGGGGCCAGGGGGCGGGCTTATTGAAAAACGAGCAAAATCAAGCACAGTTGGGGCGTTTTGGGAAAATTGTGAAGGTTTTTCCAAACCGGGCAAAATTTGAAAAAAACGACAGGGCCGGTAGTGTCGAAAAAGTCAAAAATGGGGATTTTCAAAAACCTTGCTTAAAGAGGCCAGAGGGGGGGGGCTGAGTGAAAAACGAGCAAAATCAAGCACAGTTGGGGCGTTTTGTGAAAATTGTGAAGGATTTTCCAAAGTGGGCAAAAAATTGAAAAAAACGACAGGGCCGGTAGTGTCGAAAAAGTCAAAAATGGGGATTTTCACAAACCTTGCTAAAAGGTGCCAGGGGGCGGGCTGATTGAAAAACGAGCAAAATCAAGCACAGTTGGGGCGTTTTGGGAAAATTGTGAAGGATTTTCCAAACCGGGCAAAATTTGAAAAAAACGACAGTGCCGGTAGTGTCGAAAAAGTCAAAAATGGGGATTTTCCCAAACTTTGCTTAAAGAGGCCAGATGGGGGGGCTTGGTGAAAAAGGAGCAAAATCAAGCACAATTGGGGCGTTTTGTGAAAATTGTGAAGGATTTTCCAAAGTGGGCAAAAATTGAAAAAAACGACAGGGCCGGTAGTGTCGAAAAAGTCAAAAATGGGGATTTTCCCAAACCTTTCTAAAAGGTGCCAGGGGGTGGACTGAGTCAGAAAGGAGCAAAATCAAGCACAGTTGGGGCGTTTTGAGAAAATTGTGAAGGATTTTCCAAAGTGGGCAAAATTTGAAAAAAACGACAGGTCCGGTAGTGTCGAAAAAGTCAAAAATTGGGATTTTCCAAAATTTTTGCTAAAAGGGGCCAGGGGGCGGGCTGATTGAAAAACGAGCAAAATCAAGCACAGTTGGGGCGTTTTGTGAAAATTGTGAAGGATTTTCCAAACCGGGCAAAATTTGAAAAAAACGACAGGGCCGGTAGTGTCGAAAAAGTCAAAAATGGGGATTTTCCCAAACCTTGCTAAAAGGGGCCAGGGGGGCGGACTGAGTCAGAAATGAGCAAAATCAAGCACAGTTGGGGCGTTTTGAGAAAATTGTGAAGGATTTTCCAAACCGGGCAAAATTTGAAAAAAACGACAGGTCCGGTAGTGTCGAAAAAGTCAAAAATTGGGATTTTCCCAAATTTTTGCTAAAAGGGGCCAGGGGGCGAACTGATTGAAAAACGAGCAAAATCAAGCACAGTTGGGGCGTTTTGTGAAAATTGTGAAGGATTTTCCAAACCGGGCAAAATTTGAAAAAAACGACAGGGCCGGTAGTGTCCAAAAAGTCAAAAATGGGGATTTTCCCAAACCTTGCTAAAAGGTGCCAGGGGGCGGAATGAGTCAGAAAGGAGCAAAATCAAGCACAGTTGGGGCGTTTTGAGAAAATTGTGAAGGATTTTCCAAAGTGGGCAAAATTTGAAAAAAAGACAGGTCCGGTAGTGTCGAAAAAGTCAAAAATGGGGATTTTCCAAAACCTTGCTAAAAGGGGCCTGGGGGGCGGACTAAGTACGAAAGGAGCAAAATCAAGCACAGTTGGGGCGTTGTGTGAAAATTGTGAAGGATTTTCCAAAGTGGGCAAAAATTTTAAAAAACGACAGGGCCGGTAGTGTCGAAAAAGTCAAAAATGGGGATTTTCCAAAACCTTGCTAAAAGGGGCCTGGGGGGCGGACTAAGTAAGAAAGGAGCAAAATCAAGCACAGTTGGGGCGTTGTGTGAAAATTGTGAAGGATTTTCCAAAGTGGGCAAAAATTTTAAAAAACGACAGGGCCGGTAGTGTCGAAAAAGTCAAAAATGGGGATTTTCCCAAACCTTGCTAAAAGGGGCCAGGGGTGCGGACTGAGTCAGAAAGGAGCAAAATCAAGCACAGTTGGGGCGTTTTGGGAAAATTGTGAAGGATTTTCCAAACCGGGCAAAATTTGAAAAAAACGACAAGGCCGGTAGTGTCGAAAAAGTCAAAAATGGGGATTTTCCCAAATCCTTGCTAAAAGGGGCCAGGGGGGCGGGCTGAGTCAGAAAGGAGCAAAATCAAGCACAGTTGGGGCGTTTTGAGAAAATTGTGAAGGATTTTCCAAAGTGGGCAAAATTTGAAAAAAACGACAGGGCCGGTAGTGTCGAAAAAGTCAAAAATGCTGATTTTCCCAAATGTTTGCTAAAAGGGGCCAGGGGCGGGCTTATTGAAAAACGAGCATAATCAAGCACAGTTGGGGCGTTTTGAGAAAATCTTGAAGGATTTTCCAAAGTGGGCAAAATTTGAAAAAAACGACAGGTCCGGTAGTGTCGAAAAAGTCAAAAATTGGGATTTTCCCAAACCTTGCTAAAACGGGCCAGGGGGGCGGACTGAGTCAGAAAGGAGCAAAATCAAGCACAGTTGGGGCGTTTTGGGAAAATTGTGAAGGATTTTCCAAAGTGGGCAAAATTTGAAAAAAACGACAGGTCCGGTAGTGTCGAAAAAGTCAAAAATTGGGATTTTCCAAAATTTTTGCTAAAAGGGGCCAGGGGGCGGGCTGATTGAAAAACGAGCAAAATCAAGCACAGTTGGGGCGTTTTGTGAAAATTGTGAAGGATTTTCCAAACCGGGCAAAATTTGAAAAAAACGACAGGGCCGGTAGTGTCGAAAAAGTCAAAAATGGGGATTTTCCAAAACCTTGCTAAAAGGTGCCAGGGGGCGGACTGAGTCAGAAAGGAGCAAAATCAAGCACAGTTGGGGCGTTTTGGGAAAATTGTGAAGGATTTTCCAACGTGGGCAAAAATTGAAAAAAACGACAGGGCCGGTAGTGTCGAAAAAGTCAAAAATGCGGATTTTCCCAAACCTTGCTAAAAGGGGCCAGGGGGGCGGACTGAGTCAGAAATGAGCAAAATCAAGCACAGTTGGGGCGTTTTGAGAAAATTGTGAAGGATTTTCCAAAGTGGGCAAAATTTGAAAAAAAAAAACAGGTCCGGTAGTGTCGAAAAAGTCAAAAATGGGGATTTTCCAAAACCTTGCTAAAAGGGGCCTGGGGGGCGGACTAAGTAAGAAAGGAGCAAAATCAAGCACAGTTGGGGCGTTGTGTGAAAATTGTGAAGGATTTTCCAAAGTGGGCAAAAATTTTAAAAAACGACAGGTCCGGTAGTGTCGAAAAAGTCAAAAATGGGGATTTTCCAAAACCTTGCTAAAAGGGGCCAGGGGGGCGGACTGAGTCAGAAAGGAGCAAAATCAAGCACAGTTGGGGCGTTTTGAGAAAATTGTGAAGGATTTTCCAAACCGGGCAAAATTTGAAAAAAACGACAGGGCCGGTAGTGTCGAAAAAGTCAAAAATGCTGATTTTCCCAAATGTTTGCTAAAAGGGGCCAGGGGCGGGCTTATTGAAAAACGAGCAAAATCAAGCACAGTTGGGGCGTTTTGAGAAAATTTTGAAGGATTTTCCAAAGTGGGCAAAATTTGAAAAAAACGACAGGTCCGGTAGTGTCGAAAAAGTCAAAAATTGGGATTTTCCCAAACCTTGCTAAAACGGGCCAGGGGGGCGGACTGAGTCAGAAAGGAGCAAAATCAAGCACAGTTGGGGCGTTTTGGGAAAATTGTGAAGGATTTTCCAAAGTGGGCAAAATTTGAAAAAAACGACAGGTCCGGTAGTGTCGAAAAAGTCAAAAATTGGGATTTTCCCAAATTTTTGCTAAAAGGGGCCAGGGGGCGAACTGATTGAAAAACGAGCAAAATCAAGCACAGTTGGGGCGTTTTGGGAAAATTGTGAAGGATTTTCCAAACCGGGTAAAATTTGAAAAAAACGACAGGGCCGGTAGTGTCGAAAAAGTCAAAAATGGGGATTTTCCCAAACCTTGCTAAAAGGTGCCAGGGGGCGGACTGAGTCAGAAAGGAGCAAAATCAAGCACAGTTGGGGCGTTTTGGGAAAATTGTGAAGGATTTTCCAACGTGGGCAAAAATTGAAAAAAACGACAGGGCCGGTAGTGTCGAAAAAGTCAAAAATGCGGATTTTCCCAAACCTTGCTAAAAGGGGCCAGGGGGGCGGACTGAGTCAGAAATGAGCAAAATCAAGCACAGTTGGGGCGTTTTGAGAAAATTGTGAAGGATTTTCCAAAGTGGGCAAAATTTGAAAAAAAGACAGGTCCGGTAGTGTCGAAAAAGTCAAAAATGGGGATTTTCCAAAACCTTGCTAAAAGGGGCCTGGGGGGCGGACTAAGTAAGAAAGGAGCAAAATCAAGCACAGTTGGGGCGTTGTGTGAAAATTGTGAAGGATTTTCCAAAGTGGGCAAAAATTTTAAAAAACGACAGGGCCGGTAGTGTCGAAAAAGTCAAAAATGGGGATTTTCCAAAACCTTGCTAAAAGGGGCCTGGGGGGCGGACTAAGTAAGAAAGGAGCAAAATCAAGCACAGTTGGGGCGTTGTGTGAAAATTGTGAAGGATTTTCCAAAGTGGGCAAAAATTTTAAAAAACGACAGGGCCGGTAGTGTCGAAAAAGTCAAAAATGGGGATTTTCCCAAACCTTGCTAAAAGGGGCCAGGGGTGCGGACTGAGTCAGAAAGGAGCAAAATCAAGCACAGTTGGGGCGTTTTGGGAAAATTGTGAAGGATTTTCCAAACCGGGCATAAATTGAAAAAAAGACAGGGCCGGTAGTGTCGAAAAAGTCAAAAATGGGGATTTTCCCAAACCTTGCTAAAAGGGGCCAGGGGTGCGGACTGAGTCAGAAAGGAGCAAAATCAAGCACAGTTGGGGCGTTTTGGGAAAATTGTGAAGGATTTTCCAAACCGGGCATAAATTGAAAAAAAGACAGGGCCGGTAGTGTCGAAAAAGTCAAAAATGGGGATTTTCCCAAACCTTGCTAAAAGGGGCCAGGGGTGCGGACTGAGTCAGAAAGGAGCAAAATCAAGCACAGTTGGGGCGTTTTGGGAAAATTGTGAAGGATTTTCCAAACCGGGCATAAATTGAAAAAAAGACAGGGCCGGTAGTGTCGAAAAAGTCAAAAATGGGGATTTTCCCAAACCTTGCTAAAAGGGGCGAGGGGGGCGGACTGAGTCAGAAAGGAGCAAAATCAAGCACAGTTGGGGCGTTTTGGGAAAATTGTGAAGGATTTTCCAAACCGGGCAGAATTTGAAAAAAACGACAAGGCCGGTAGTGTCGAAAAAGTCAAAAATGGGGATTTTCCCAAATCCTTGCTAAAAGGGGCCAGGGGGGCGGGCTGAGTGAGAAAGGAGCAAAATCAAGCACAGTTGGGGCGTTGTGTGAAAACTGTGAAGGATTTTCCAAACCGGGCAAAATTTGAAAAAAAAGACAGGGCCGGTAGTGTCGAAAAAGTCAAAAATGGGGATTTTCAAAAAATTTGCTTAAAGAGGCCAGAGGGGGGGGCTGAGTGAAAAACGAGCAAAACCAAGCACAGTTGGGGCGTTGTGTGAAAATTGTGAAGGATTTTCCAAAGTGGGCAAAAATTGAAAAAAACGACAGGGCCGGTAGTGTCGAAAAAGTCAAAAATGCGGATTTTCCCAAACCTTGCTAAAAGGGGCCAGGGGGGCGGACTGAGTCAGAAAGGAGCAAAATCAAGCACAGTTGGGGCGTTTTGAGAAAATTGTGAAGGATTTTCCAAACCGGGCAAAATTTGAAAAAAACGACAGGGCCGGTAGTGTCGAAAAAGTCAAAAATGCTGATTTTCCCAAATGTTTGCTAAAAGGGGCCAGGGGCGGGCTTATTGAAAAACGAGCAAAATCAAGCACAGTTGGGGCGTTTTGAGAAAATTTTGAAGGATTTTCCAAAGTGGGCAAAATTTGAAAAAAACGACAGGTCCGGTAGTGTCGAAAAAGTCAAAAATTGGGATTTTCCCAAACCTTGCTAAAACGGGCCAGGGGGGCGGACTGAGTCAGAAAGGAGCAAAATCAAGCACAGTTGGGGCGTTTTGGGAAAATTGTGAAGGATTTTCCAAAGTGGGCAAAATTTGAAAAAAACGACAGGTCCGGTAGTGTCGAAAAAGTCAAAAATTGGGATTTTCCCAAATTTTTGCTAAAAGGGGCCAGGGGGCGAACTGATTGAAAAACGAGCAAAATCAAGCACAGTTGGGGCGTTTTGTGAAAATTGTGAAGGATTTTCCAAACCGGGTAAAATTTGAAAAAAACGACAGGGCCGGTAGTGTCGAAAAAGTCAAAAATGGGGATTTTCCCAAACCTTGCTAAAAGGTGCCAGGGGGCGGACTGAGTCAGAAAGGAGCAAAATCAAGCACAGTTGGGGCGTTTTGGGAAAATTGTGAAGGATTTTCCAACGTGGGCAAAAATTGAAAAAAACGACAGGGCCGGTAGTGTCGAAAAAGTCAAAAATGCGGATTTTCCCAAACCTTGCTAAAAGGGGCCAGGGGGGCGGACTGAGTCAGAAATGAGCAAAATCAAGCACAGTTGGGGCGTTTTGAGAAAATTGTGAAGGATTTTCCAAAGTGGGCAAAATTTGAAAAAAAGACAGGTCCGGTAGTGTCGAAAAAGTCAAAAATGGGGATTTTCCAAAACCTTGCTAAAAGGGGCCTGGGGGGCGGACTAAGTAAGAAAGGAGCAAAATCAAGCACAGTTGGGGCGTTTTGGGAAAATTGTGAAGGATTTTCCAAAGTGGGCAAAATTTGAAAAAAACGACAGGTCCGGTAGTGTCGAAAAAGTCAAAAATTGGGATTTTCCCAAATTTTTGCTAAAAGGGGCCAGGGGGCGAACTGATTGAAAAACGAGCAAAATCAAGCACAGTTGGGGCGTTTTGTGAAAATTGTGAAGGATTTTCCAAACCGGGTAAAATTTGAAAAAAACGACAGGGCCGGTAGTGTCGAAAAAGTCAAAAATGGGGATTTTCCCAAACCTTGCTAAAAGGTGCCAGGGGGCGGACTGAGTCAGAAAGGAGCAAAATCAAGCACAGTTGGGGCGTTTTGGGAAAATTGTGAAGGATTTTCCAACGTGGGCAAAAATTGAAAAAAACGACAGGGCCGGTAGTGTCGAAAAAGTCAAAAATGCGGATTTTCCCAAACCTTGCTAAAAGGGGCCAGGGGGGCGGACTGAGTCAGAAATGAGCAAAATCAAGCACAGTTGGGGCGTTTTGAGAAAATTGTGAAGGATTTTCCAAAGTGGGCAAAATTTGAAAAAAAGACAGGTCCGGTAGTGTCGAAAAAGTCAAAAATGGGGATTTTCCAAAACCTTGCTAAAAGGGGCCTGGGGGGCGGACTAAGTAAGAAAGGAGCAAAATCAAGCACAGTTGGGGCGTTGTGTGAAAATTGTGAAGGATTTTCCAAAGTGGGCAAAAATTTTAAAAAACGACAGGGCCGGTAGTGTCGAAAAAGTCAAAAATGGGGATTTTCCAAAACCTTGCTAAAAGGGGCCTGGGGGGCGGACTAAGTAAGAAAGGAGCAAAATCAAGCACAGTTGGGGCGTTGTGTGAAAATTGTGAAGGATTTTCCAAAGTGGGCAAAAATTTTAAAAAACGACAGGGCCGGTAGTGTCGAAAAAGTCAAAAATGGGGATTTTCCCAAACCTTGCTAAAAGGGGCCAGGGGTGCGGACTGAGTCAGAAAGGAGCAAAATCAAGCACAGTTGGGGCGTTTTGGGAAAATTGTGAAGGATTTTCCAAACCGGGCATAAATTGAAAAAAAGACAGGGCCGGTAGTGTCGAAAAAGTCAAAAATGGGGATTTTCCCAAACCTTGCTAAAAGGGGCCAGGGGTGCGGACTGAGTCAGAAAGGAGCAAAATCAAGCACAGTTGGGGCGTTTTGGGAAAATTGTGAAGGATTTTCCAAACCGGGCATAAATTGAAAAAAAGACAGGGCCGGTAGTGTCGAAAAAGTCAAAAATGGGGATTTTCCCAAACCTTGCTAAAAGGGGCCAGGGGTGCGGACTGAGTCAGAAAGGAGCAAAATCAAGCACAGTTGGGGCGTTTTGGGAAAATTGTGAAGGATTTTCCAAACCGGGCATAAATTGAAAAAAAGACAGGGCCGGTAGTGTCGAAAAAGTCAAAAATGGGGATTTTCCCAAACCTTGCTAAAAGGGGCGAGGGGGGCGGACTGAGTCAGAAAGGAGCAAAATCAAGCACAGTTGGGGCGTTTTGGGAAAATTGTGAAGGATTTTCCAAACCGGGCAGAATTTGAAAAAAACGACAAGGCCGGTAGTGTCGAAAAAGTCAAAAATGGGGATTTTCCCAAATCCTTGCTAAAAGGGGCCAGGGGGGCGGGCTGAGTGAGAAAGGAGCAAAATCAAGCACAGTTGGGGCGTTGTGTGAAAACTGTGAAGGATTTTCCAAACCGGGCAAAATTTGAAAAAAAAGACAGGGCCGGTAGTGTCGAAAAAGTCAAAAATGGGGATTTTCAAAAAATTTGCTTAAAGAGGCCAGAGGGGGGGGCTGAGTGAAAAACGAGCAAAACCAAGCACAGTTGGGGCGTTGTGTGAAAATTGTGAAGGATTTTCCAAAGTGGGCAAAAATTGAAAAAAACGACAGGGCCGGTAGTGTCGAAAAAGTCAAAAATGCGGATTTTCCCAAACCTTGCTAAAAGGGGCCAGGGGGGCGGACTGAGTCAGAAAGGAGCAAAATCAAGCACAGTTGGGGCGTTTTGAGAAAATTGTGAAGGATTTTCCAAACCGGGCAAAATTTGAAAAAAACGACAGGGCCGGTAGTGTCGAAAAAGTCAAAAATGCTGATTTTCCCAAATGTTTGCTAAAAGGGGCCAGGGGCGGGCTTATTGAAAAACGAGCAAAATCAAGCACAGTTGGGGCGTTTTGAGAAAATTTTGAAGGATTTTCCAAAGTGGGCAAAATTTGAAAAAAACGACAGGTCCGGTAGTGTCGAAAAAGTCAAAAATTGGGATTTTCCCAAACCTTGCTAAAACGGGCCAGGGGGGCGGACTGAGTCAGAAAGGAGCAAAATCAAGCACAGTTGGGGCGTTTTGGGAAAATTGTGAAGGATTTTCCAAAGTGGGCAAAATTTGAAAAAAACGACAGGTCCGGTAGTGTCGAAAAAGTCAAAAATTGGGATTTTCCCAAATTTTTGCTAAAAGGGGCCAGGGGGCGAACTGATTGAAAAACGAGCAAAATCAAGCACAGTTGGGGCGTTTTGTGAAAATTGTGAAGGATTTTCCAAACCGGGTAAAATTTGAAAAAAACGACAGGGCCGGTAGTGTCGAAAAAGTCAAAAATGGGGATTTTCCCAAACCTTGCTAAAAGGTGCCAGGGGGCGGACTGAGTCAGAAAGGAGCAAAATCAAGCACAGTTGGGGCGTTTTGGGAAAATTGTGAAGGATTTTCCAACGTGGGCAAAAATTGAAAAAAACGACAGGGCCGGTAGTGTCGAAAAAGTCAAAAATGCGGATTTTCCCAAACCTTGCTAAAAGGGGCCAGGGGGGCGGACTGAGTCAGAAATGAGCAAAATCAAGCACAGTTGGGGCGTTTTGAGAAAATTGTGAAGGATTTTCCAAAGTGGGCAAAATTTGAAAAAAAGACAGGTCCGGTAGTGTCGAAAAAGTCAAAAATGGGGATTTTCCAAAACCTTGCTAAAAGGGGCCTGGGGGGCGGACTAAGTAAGAAAGGAGCAAAATCAAGCACAGTTGGGGCGTTGTGTGAAAATTGTGAAGGATTTTCCAAAGTGGGCAAAAATTTTAAAAAACGACAGGGCCGGTAGTGTCGAAAAAGTCAAAAATGGGGATTTTCCAAAACCTTGCTAAAAGGGGCCAGGGGTGCGGACTGAGTCAGAAAGGAGCAAAATCAAGCACAGTTGGGGCGTTTTGGGAAAATTGTGAAGGATTTTCCAAACCGGGCAAAATTTGAAAAAAACGACAAGGCCGGTAGTGTCGAAAAAGTCAAAAATGGGGATTTTCCCAAATCCTTGCTAAAAGGGGCCAGGGGGGCGGGCTGAGTCAGAAAGGAGCAAAATCAAGCACAGTTGGGGCGTTGTGTGAAAATTGTGAAGGATTTTCCAAAGTGGGCAAAAATTGAAAAAAACGACAGGGCCGGTAGTGTCGAAAAAGTCAAAAATGCGGATTTTCCCAAACCTTGCTAAAAGGGGCCAGGGGGGCGGACTGAGTCAGAAAGGAGCAAAATCAAGCACAGTTGGGGCGTTTTGAGAAAATTATGAAGATTTTTCCAAACCGGGCAAAATTTGAAAAAAACGACAGGGCCGGTAGTGTCGAAAAAGTCAAAAATGCTGATTTTCCCAAATGTTTGCTAAAAGGGGCCAGGGGCGGGCTTATTGAAAAACGAGCAAAATCAAGCACAGTTGGGGCGTTTTGAGAAAATCTTGAAGGATTTTCCAAAGTGGGCAAAATTTGAAAAAAACGACAGGTCCGGTAGTGTCGAAAAAGTCAAAAATTGGGATTTTCCAAAATTTTTGCTAAAAGGGGCCAGGGGGCGGGCTGATTGAAAAACGAGCAAAATCAAGCACAGTTGGGGCGTTTTGTGAAAATTGTGAAGGATTTTCCAAACCGGGCAAAATTTGAAAAAAACGACAGGGCCGGTAGTGTCGAAAAAGTCAAAAATGGGGATTTTCCAAAACCTTGCTAAAAGGTGCCAGGGGAAGGACTGAGTCAGAAAGGAGCAAAATCAAGCACAGTTGGGGCGTTTTGGGAAAATTGTGAAGGATTTTCCAACGTGGGCAAAAATTGAAAAAAACGACAGGGCCGGTAGTGTCGAAAAAGTCAAAAATGCGGATTTTCCCAAACCTTGCTAAAAGGGGCCAGGGGGGCGGACTGAGTCAGAAATGAGCAAAATCAAGCACAGTTGGGGCGTTTTGAGAAAATTGTGAAGGATTTTCCAAAGTGGGCAAAATTTGAAAAAAAGACAGGTCCGGTAGTGTCGAAAAAGTCAAAAATGGGGATTTTCCAAAACCTTGCTAAAAGGGGCCTGGGGGGCGGACTAAGTAAGAAAGGAGCAAAATCAAGCACAGTTGGGGCGTTGTGTGAAAATTGTGAAGGATTTTCCAAAGTGGGCAAAAATTTTAAAAAACGACAGGGCCGGTAGTGTCGAAAAAGTCAAAAATGGGGATTTTCCAAAACCTTGCTAAAAGGGGCCAGGGGTGCGGACTGAGTCAGAAAGGAGCAAAATCAAGCACAGTTGGGGCGTTTTGGGAAAATTGTGAAGGATTTTCCAAACCGGGCAAAATTTGAAAAAAACGACAAGGCCGGTAGTGTCGAAAAAGTCAAAAATGGGGATTTTCCCAAATCCTTGCTAAAAGGGGCCAGGGGGGCGGGCTGAGTCAGAAAGGAGCAAAATCAAGCACAGTTGGGGCGTTGTGTGAAAATTGTGAAGGATTTTCCAAAGTGGGCAAAAATTGAAAAAAACGACAGGGCCGGTAGTGTCGAAAAAGTCAAAAATGCGGATTTTCCCAAACCTTGCTAAAAGGGGCCAGGGGGGCGGACTGAGTCAGAAAGGAGCAAAATCAAGCACAGTTGGGGCGTTTTGAGAAAATTGTGAAGGATTTTCCAAACCGGGCAAAATTTGAAAAAAACGACAGGGCCGGTAGTGTCGAAAAAGTCAAAAATGCTGATTTTCCCAAATGTTTGCTAAAAGGGGCCAGGGGCGGGCTTATTGAAAAACGAGCAAAATCAAGCACAGTTGGGGCGTTTTGAGAAAATCTTGAAGGATTTTCCAAAGTGGGCAAAATTTGAAAAAAACGACAGGTCCGGTAGTGTCGAAAAAGTCAAAAATTGGGATTTTCCAAAATTTTTGCTAAAAGGGGCCAGGGGGCGGGCTGATTGAAAAACGAGCAAAATCAAGCACAGTTGGGGCGTTTTGTGAAAATTGTGAAGGATTTTCCAAACCGGGCAAAATTTGAAAAAAACGACAGGGCCGGTAGTGTCGAAAAAGTCAAAAATGGGGATTTTCCAAAACCTTGCTAAAAGGTGCCAGGGGGCGGACTGAGTCAGAAAGGAGCAAAATCAAGCACAGTTGGGGCGTTTTGGGAAAATTGTGAAGGATTTTCCAACGTGGGCAAAAATTGAAAAAAACGACAGGGCCGGTAGTGTCGAAAAAGTCAAAAATGCGGATTTTCCCAAACCTTGCTAAAAGGGGCCAGGGGGGCGGACTGAGTCAGAAATGAGCAAAATCAAGCACAGTTGGGGCGTTTTGAGAAAATTGTGAAGGATTTTCCAAAGTGGGCAAAATTTGAAAAAAAAAAACAGGTCCGGTAGTGTCGAAAAAGTCAAAAATGGGGATTTTCCAAAACCTTGCTAAAAGGGGCCTGGGGGGCGGACTAAGTAAGAAAGGAGCAAAATCAAGCACAGTTGGGGCGTTGTGTGAAAATTGTGAAGGATTTTCCAAAGTGGGCAAAAATTTTAAAAAACGACAGGGCCGGTAGTGTCGAAAAAGTCAAAAATGGGGATTTTCCCAAACCTTGCTAAAAGGGGCCAGGGGTGCGGACTGAGTCAGAAAGGAGCAAAATCAAGCACAGTTGGGGCGTTTTGGGAAAATTGTGAAGGATTTTCCAAACCGGGCATAAATTGAAAAAAAGACATGGCCGGTAGTGTCGAAAAAGTCAAAAATGGGGATTTTCCCAAACCTTGCTAAAAGGGGCCAGGGGGCGGACTGAGTCAGAAAGGAGCAAAATCAAGCACAGTTGGGGCGTTTTGGGAAAATTGTGAAGGATTTTCCAAACCGGGCAAAATTTGAAAAAAACGACAAGGCCGGTAGTGTCGAAAAAGTCAAAAATGGGGATTTTCCCAAATCCTTGCTAAAAGGGGCCAGGGGGGCGGGCTGAGTGAGAAAGGAGCAAAATCAAGCACAGTTGGGGCGTTGTGTGAAAACTGTGAAGGATTTTCCAAACCGGGCAAAATTTGAAAAAAAAGACAGGGCCGGTAGTGTCGAAAAAGTCAAAAATGGGGATTTTCAAAAAATTTTGCTTAAAGAGGCCAGAGGGGGGGGCTGAGTGAAAAACGAGCAAAATCAAGCACAGTTGGGGCGTTTTGTGAAAATTGTGAAGGATTTTCCATAGTGGGCAAAAATTGAAAAAAACGACAGGGCCGGTAGTGTCGAAAAAGTCAAAAATGGGGATTTTCCCAAACCTTGCTAAAAGGGGCCAGGGGGGCGGGCTGAGTCAGAAAGGAGCAAAATCAAGCACAGTTGGGGCGTTTTGAGAAAATTGTGAAGGATTTTCCAAACCGGGCAAAAATTGAAAAAAACGACAGGTCCGGTAGTGTCGAAAAAGTCAAAAATTGGGATTTTCCAAAATTTTTGCTAAAAGGGGCCAGGGGGCGGGCTGATTGAAAAACGAGCAAAATCAAGCACAGTTGGGGCGTTTTGTGAAAATTGTGAAGGATTTTCCAAACCGGGCAAAATTTGAAAAAAACGACAGGTCCGGTAGTGTCGAAAAAGTCAAAAATGGGGATTTTCCCAAACCTTGCTAAAAGGGGCCAGGGGGGCGGACTAAGTAAGAAAGGAGCAAAATCAAGCACAGTTGGGGCGTTTTGGGAAAATTATGAAGGATTTTCCAAACCGGGCAAAATTTGAAAAAAACGACAAGGCCGGTAGTGTCGAAAAAGTCAAAAATGGGGATTTTCTCAAACCTTGCTTAAAGAGGCCAGAGGGGGGGGCTGAGTGAAAAACGAGCAAAATCAAGCACAGTTGGGGCGTTTTGTGAAAATTGTGAAGGATTTTCCATAGTTGGCAAAAATTGAAAAAAACGACAGGGCCGGTAGTGTCGAAAAAGTCAAAAATGGGGATTTTCCCAAACCTTGCTAAAAGGGGCCAGGGGGGCGGACTGAGTCAGAAAGGAGCAAAATCAAGCACAGTTGGGGCGTTTTGGGAAAATTGTGAAGGATTTTCCAAACCGGGCAAAATTTGAAAAAAACGACAAGGCCAGTAGTGTCGAAAAAGTCAAAAAATTGGGATTTTCCAAAATTTTTGCTAAAAGGGGCCAGGGGGCGGGCTGATTAAAAAACGAGCAAAATCAAGCACAGTTGGGGCGTTGTGTGAAAATTGTGAAGGATTTTCCAAAGAGGGCAAAAATTGAAAAAAACGACAGGGGCGGTAGTGTCGAAAAAGTCAAAAATGGGGATTTTCACAAACCTTGCTAAAACGGGCAAGGGGGGCGGACAAAGTAAGAAAGGAGCAAAATCAAGCACAGTTGGGGCGTTTTGTGAAAATTGTGAAGGATTTTCCAAACCGGGCAAAATTTGAAAAAAACGACAGTGCCGGTAGTGTCGAAAAAGTCAAAAATGGGGATTTTCCCAAATTTTTGCTAAAAGGGGCCAGGGGGCGGGCTGATTGAAAAACGAGCAAAATCAAGCACAGTTGGGGCGTTTTGTGAAAATTGTGAAGGATTTTCCAAACCGGGCAAAATTTGAAAAAAAGACAGGGTCGGTAGTGTCGTAAAAGTCAAAAATGGGGATTTTCCCAAACCTTGCTAAAAGGTGCCAGGGGGCGGACTGAGTCAGAAAGGAGCAAAATCAAGCACAGTTGGGGCGTTTTGGGAAAATTGTGAAGGATTTTCCAAACCGGGTAAAATTTGAAAAAAAAGACAGGGCCGGTAGTGTCGAAAAAGTCAAAAATGGGGATTTTCCCAAACCTTGCTAAAAGTGGCCAGGGGGGCGGACTAAGTAAGAAAGGAGCAAAATCAAGCACAGTTGGGGCGTTTTGGGAAAATTGTGAAGGATATTCCAAACCGGGCAAAATTTGAAAAAAACGACAGTGCCGGTAGTGTCGAAAAAGTCAAAAATGGGGATTTTCACAAACCTTGCTAAAAGGTGCCAGGGGGTGGACTGAGTCAGAAAGGAGCAAAATCAAGCACAGTTGGGGCGTTTTGAGAAAATTGTGAAGGATTTTCCAAAGTGGGTAAAATTTGAAAAAAACGACAGGTCCGGTAGTGTCGAAAAAGTCAAAAATGGGGATTTTACCAAACCTTGCTAAAAGGTGCCAGGGGGCGGACTGAGTCAGAAAGGAGCAAAATCAAGCACAGTTGGGGCGTTTTGGGAAAATTGTGAAGGATTCTCCAACGTGGGCAAAAATTGAAAAAAACGACAGGGCCGGTAGTGTCGAAAAAGTCAAAAATGCGGATTTTCCCAAACCTTGCTAAAAGGGGCCAGGGGGGCGGACTGAGTCAGAAATGAGCAAAATCAAGCACAGTTGGGGCGTTTTGTGAAAATTGTGAAGGATTTTCCAAACCGGGCAAAATTTGAAAAAAACGACAGGGCCGGTAGTGTCGAAAAAGTCAAAAATGGGGATTTTCCCAAACTTTGCTTAAAGAGGCCAGAGGGGGGGGCTGGGTGAAAAAGGAGCAAAATCAAGCACAGTTGGGGCGTTTTGTGAAAATTGTGAAGGATTTTCCAAACCGGGCAAAATTTGAAAAAAACGACAGGTCCGGTAGTGTCGAAAAAGTCAAAAATGGGGATTTTCCAAAACCTTGCTAAAAGGGGCCAGGGGGGCGGACTGAGTCAGAAATGAGCAAAATCAAGCACAGTTGGGCCGTTTTGAGAAAATTGTGAAGGATTTTCCAAAGTGGGCAAAATTTGAAAAAAACGACAGGTCCGGTAGTGTCGAAAAAGTCAAAAATGGGGATTTTCCAAAACCTTGCTAAAAGGGGCCAGGGGGGCGGACTAAGTAAGAAAGGAGCAAAATCAAGCACAGTTGGGGCGTTTTGGGAAAATTGGGAAGGATTTTCCAAACCGGGCAAAATTTGAAAGAAAAGACAGGGCCGGTAGTGTCGAAAAAGTCAAAAATGGGGATTTTCACAAAATTTGCTTAAAGAGGCCAGAGGGGGGGGCTGAGTGAAAAACGAGCAAAATCAAGCACAGTTGGGGCGTTTTGTGATAATTGTGAAGGATTTTCCATAGTGGGCAAATATTGAAAAAAACGACAGGGCCGGTAGTGTCGAAAAAGTCAAAAATGGGGATTTTCCCAAACCTTGCTAAAAGGGGCCAGGGGGGCGGGCTGAGTCAGAAAGGAGCAAAATCAAGCACAGTTGGAGCGTTGTGTGAAAATTGTGAAGGATTTTCCAAAGTGGGCAAAAATTGAAAAAAACGACAGGGCCGGTAGTGTCGAAAAAGTCAAAAATGCGGATTTTCCCAAACCTTGCTAAAAGGGGCCAGGGGGTCGGACTGAGTCAGAAATGAGCAAAATCAAGCACAGTTGGGGCGTTTTGAGAAAATTGTGAAGGATTTTCCAAACCGGGCAAAATTTGAAAAAAACGACAGGTCCGGTAGTGTCGAAAAAGTCAAAAATGGGGATTTTCCCAAACCTTGCTAAAAGGGGCAAGGGGGGCGGACTAAGTAAGAAAGGAGCAAAATCAAGCACAGTTGGGGCGTTTTGTGAAAATTGTGAAGGATTTTCCAAACCGGGCAAAATTTGAAAAAAACGACAGTGCCGGTAGTGTCGAAAAAGTTAAAAATGGGGATTTTCCCAAACTTTGCTTAAAGAGGCCAGAGGGGGGGGCTGGGTGAAAAAGGAGCAAAATCAAGCACAGTTGGGGCGTTTTGTGAAAATTGTGAAGGATTTTCCAAACCGGGCAAAATTTGAAAAAAACGACAGGTCCGGTAGTGTCGAAAAAGTCAAAAATGGGGATTTTCACAAACCTTGCTAAAACGGGCCAGGGGGGCGGACTGAGTCAGAAAGGAGCAAAATCAAGCACAGTTGGGGCGTTTTGAGAAAATTGTGAAGGATTTTCCAAAGTGGGCAAAATTTGAAAAAAACGACAGGGCCGGTAGTGTCGAAAAAGTCAAAAATGGGGATTTTCCCAAATTTTTGCTAAAAGGGGCCAGGGGGCGGGCTGATTGAAAAACGAGCAAAATCAAGCACAGTTGGGGCGTTTTGCGAAAATTGTGAAGGATTTTCCAAACCGGGCAAAATTTGAAAAAAAGACAGGGCCGGTAGTGTCGTAAAAGTCAAAAATGGGGATTTTTCCAAACCTTGCTAAAAGGTGCCAGGGTGCGGACTGAGTCAGAAAGGAGCAAAATCAAGCACAGTTGGGGCGTTTTGGGAAAATTGTGAAGGATTTTCCAAACCGGGTAAAATTTGAAAAAAAAGACAGGGCCGGTAGTGTCGAAAAAGTCAAAAATGGGGATTTTCCCAAACCTTGCTAAAAGGGGCCAGGGGGGCGGACTGAGTGAGAATGTAGCAAAATCAAGCACAGTTGGGGCGTTGTGTGAAAATTGTGAAGGATTTTCCAAACCGGGCAAAATTTGAAAAGAAAGACAGGGCCGGTAGTGTCGAAAAAGTCAAAAATGGGGATTTTCACAAAATTTGCTTAAAGAGGCCAGAGGGGGGGGCTGAGTGAAAAACGAGCAAAATCAAGCACAGTTGGGGCGTTTTGTGAAAATTGTGAAGGATTTTCCATAGTGGGCAAAAATTGAAAAAAACGACAGGGCCGGTAGTGTCGAAAAAGTCAAAAATGCGGATTTTCCCAAACCTTGCTAAAATGGGCCTGGGGGGCGGACTAAGTAAGAAAGGAGCAAAATCAAGCACAGTTGGGGCGTTTTGGGAAAATTGTGAAGGATTTTCCAAAGTGGGCAAAAATTTTAAAAAACGACAGGGCCGGTAGTGTCGAAAAAGTCAAAAATGGGGATTTTCCCAAACCTTGCTAAAAGGGGCCAGGGGGGCGGACTGAGTCAGAAAGGAGCAAAATCAAGCACAGTTGGGGCGTTTTGGGAAAATTGTGAAGGATTTTCCAAACCGGGCAAAATTTGAAAAAAACAACAGGGCCGGTAGTGTCGGAAAGTCAAAAATGGGGATTTTCCCAAATCCTTGCTAAAAGGGGCCAGGGGGGCGGGCTGAGTGAGAAAGGAGCAAAATCAAACACAGTTGGGGCGTTGTGTGAAAATTGTGAAGGATTTTCCAAACCGGGTAAAATTTGAAAAAAAAGACAGGGCCGGTAGTGTCGAAAAAGTCAAAAATGGGGATTTTCACAAAATTTGCTTAAAGAGGCCAGAGGGGGGGGCTGAGTGAAAAACGAGCAAAATCAAGCACAGTTGGGGCGTTTTGTGAAAATTGTGAAGGATTTTCCATAGTGGGCAAAAATTGAAAAAAACGACAGGGCCGGTAGTGTCGAAAAAGTCAAAAATGGGGATTTTCCCAAACCTTACTAAAAGGGGCCAGGGGTGCGGACTGAGTCAGAAAGGAGCAAAATCAAGCACAGTTGGGGCGATTTGGGAAAATTGTGAAGGATTTTCCAAACCGGGCAAAATTTGAAAAAAACGACAGGGCCGGTAGTGTCGAAAAAGTAAAAAAATGGGGATTTTCCCAAATCCTTGCTAAAAGGGGCCAGGGGGGCGGGCTGAGTGAGAAAGGAGCAAAATCAAGCACAGTTGGGGCGTTGTGTGAAAATTGTGAAGGATTTTCCAAACCGGGCAAAATTTGAAAAAACGACAGGGCCGGTAGTGTCGAAAAAGTCAAAAATGGGGATTTTCACAAAATTTGCTTAAAGAGGCCAGAGGGGGGGGCTGAGTGAAAAACGAGCAAAATCAAGCACAGTTGGGGCGTTTTGTGAAAATTGTGAAGGATTTTCCAAAGTGGGCAAAAATTGAAAAAAACGACAGGTCCGGTAGTGTCGAAAAAGTCAAAAATTGGGATTTTCCCAAATTTTTGCTAAAAGGGGCCAGGGGGTGGGCTGATTGAAAAACAAGCAAAATCAAGCACAGTTGGGGCGTTGTGTGAAAATTGTGAAGGATTTTCCAAACCGGGCAAAATTTGAAAAAAAGACAGGGCCGGTAGTGTCGAAAAAGTCAAAAATGCGGATTTTCCCAAATCTTTGCTAAAAGGGGCCAGGGGCGGGCTTATTGAAAAACGAGCAAAATCAAGCACAGTTGGGGCGTTTTGTGAAAATTGTGAAGGATTTTCCAAACCGGGCAAAATTTGAAAAAAAAGACAGGGCCGGTAGTGTCGAAAAAGTCAAAAATGGGGATTTTCCCAAACCTTGCTAAAAGGGGCCAGGGGCGCGGACTGAGTCAGAAAGGAGCAAAATCAAGCACAGTTGGGGCGTTTTGGGAAAATTGTGAAGGATTTTCCAAACCGGGCAAAATTTGAAGAAAACGACAGTGCCGGTAGTGTCGAAAACGTCAAAAATGGGGATTTTCCCAAACTTTGCTTAAAGAGGCCAGAGGGGGGGGCTGGGTGAAAAAGGAGCAAAATCAAGCACAGTTGGGGCGTTTTGTGAAAATTGTGAAGGATTTTCCAAAGTGGGCAAAATTACAAAAAAAAAACGACAGGTCCGGTAGTGTCGAAAAAGTCAAAAATTGGGATTTTCCCAAATTTTTGCTAAAAGGGGCCAGGGGACGGGCTGATTGAAAAACGAGCAAAATCAAGCACAGTTGGGGCGTTTTGTGAAAATTGTGAAGGATTTTCCAAACCGGGCAAAATTTGAAAAAAAGACAGGGCCGGTAGTGTCGAAAAAGTCAAAAATGGGGATTTTCCCAAACCTTGCTAAAAGGTGCCAGGGGGCGGACTGAGTCAGAAAGGAGCAAAATCAAGCACAGTTGGGGCGTTTTGGGAAAATTGTGAAGGATTTTCCAACGTGGGCAAAAATTGAAAAAAACGACAGGGCCGGTAGTCTCGAAAAAGTCAAAAATGCGGATTTTCCCAAACCTTGCTAAAAGGGGCCAGGGGGGCGGACTGAGCCAGAAATGAGCAAAATCAAGCACAGTTGGGGCGTTTTGAGAAAATTGTGAAGGATTTTCCAAACCGGGCAAAATTTGAAAAAAACGACAGGTCCGGTAGTGTCGAAAAAGTCAAAAATGGGGATTTTCCAAAACCTTGCTAAAAGGGGCCAGGGGGGCGGACTGAGTCAGAAATGAGCAAAATCAAGCACAGTTGGGCCGTTTTGAGAAAATTGTGAAGGATTTTCCAAAGTGGGCAAAATTTGAAAAAAAAGACAGGGCCGGTAGTGTCGAAAAAGTCAAAAATGGGGATTTTCACAAAATTTGCTTAAAGAGGCCAGAGGGGGGGGCTGAGTGAAAAACGAGCAAAATCAAGCACAGTTGGGGCGTTTTGTGATAATTGTGAAGGATTTTCCATAGTGGGCAAAAATTGAAAAAAACGACAGGGCCGGTAGTGTCGAAAAAGTCAAAAATGGGGATTTTCCCAAACCTTGCTAAAAGGGGCCAGGGGGGCGGGCTTAGTCAGAAAGGAGCAAAATCAAGCACAGTTGGAGCGTTGTGTGAAAATTGTGAAGGATTTTCCAAAGTGGGCAAAAATTGAAAAAAACGACAGGGCCGGTAGTGTCGAAAAAGTCAAAAATGCGGATTTTCCCAAACCTTGCTAAAAGGGGCCAGGGGGTCGGACTGAGTCAGAAATGAGCAAAATCAAGCACAGTTGGGGCGTTTTGAGAAAATTGTGAAGGATTTTCCAAACCGGGCAAAATTTGAAAAAAACCGACAGGTCCGGTAGTGTCGAAAAAGTCAAAAATGGGGATTTTCACAAACCTTGCTAAAACGGGCCAGGGGGGCGGACTAAGTAAGAAAGGAGCAAAATCAAGCACAGTTGGGGCGTTTTGAGAAAATTGTGAAGGATTTTCCAAAGTGGGCAAAATTTGAAAAAAACGACAGGGCCGGTAGTGTCGAAAAAGTCAAAAATGGGGATTTTCCCAAATCTTTGCTAAAAGGGGCCAGGGGGCGGGCTTATTGAAAAACGAGCAAAATCAAGCACAGTTGGGGCGTTTTGGGAAAATTGTGAAGGATTTTCCAAAGTGGGCAAAAATTGAAAAAAACGACAGGGCCGGTAGTGTCGAAAAAGTCAAAAATGGGGATTTTCACAAACCTTGCTAAAAGGTGCCAGGGGGCGGACTGAGTCAGAAATGAGCAAAATCAAGCACAGTTGGGGCGTTTTGAGAAAATTGTGAAGGATTTCCCATAGTGGGCAAATATTGAAAAAAACGACAGGGCCGGTAGTGTCGAAAAAGTCAAAAATGGGGATTTTCCCAAACCTTGCTAAAAGGGGCCAGGGGGGCGGGCTGAGTCAGAAAGAAACAAAATCAAGCACAGTTGGGGCGTTGTGTGAAAATTGTGAAGGATTTTCCAAAGTGGGCAAAAATTGAAAAAAACGACAGGGCCGGTAGTGTCGAAAAAGTCAAAAATGGGGATTTTCACAAACCTTGCTAAAAGGTGCCAGGGGGCGGACTGATTCAGAAAGGAGCAAAATCAAGCACAGTTGGGGCGTTTTGGGAAAATTGTGAAGGATTTTCCAACGTGGGCAAATATTGAAAAAAACGACAGGGCCGGTAGTGTCGAAAAAGTCAAAAATGCGGATTTCCCCAAACCTTGCTAAAAGGGGCCAGGGGGGCGGACTGAGTCAGAAAGGAGCAAAATCAAGCACAGTTGGGGCGTTTTGGGAAAATTGTGAAGGATTTTCCAAAGTGGGCAAAAATTGAAAAAAACGACAGGGCCGGTAGTGTCGAAAAAGTCAAAAATGGGGATTTTCACAAAATTTGCTTAAAGATGCCAGAGGGGGGGGCTGAGTGAAAAACGAGCAAAATCAAGCACAGTTGGGGCGTTTTGTGAAAATTGTGAAGGATTTTCCATAGTGGGCAAAAATTGAAAAAAACGACAGGGCCGGTAGTGTCGAAAAAGTCAAAAATGGGGATTTTCCCAAACCTTGCTAAAAGGGGCCAGGGGGGCGGGCTAAGTCAGGAAGGAGCAAAATCAAGCACAGTTGGGGCGTTGTGAGAAAATTGTGAAGGATTTTCCAAAGTGGGCAAAAATTGAAAAAAACGACAGGGCCGGTAGTGTCGAAAAAGTCAAAAATGCGGATTTTCCCAAATCTTTGCTAAAAGGGGCCAGGGGGCGGGCTTATTGAAAAACGAGCAAAATCAAGCACAGTTGGGGCGTTTTGAGAAAATTGTGAAGGATTTTCCAAAGTGGGCAAAATTTGAAAAAAACGACAGGTCCGGTAGTGTCGAAAAAGTCAAAAATTGGGATTTTCCCAAACCTTGCTAAAAGGTGCCAGGGGGGCGGACTGAGTCAGAAATGAGCAAAATCAAGCACAGTTGGGGCGTTTTGAGAAAATTGTGAAGGATTTTCCAAACCGGGCAAAATTTGAAATAAACGACAGGTCCGGTAGTGTAGAAAAAGTCAAAAATGGGGATTTTCCAAAACCTTGCTAAAAGGGGCCAGGGGGGCGGACTGAGTCAGAAATGAGCAAAATCAAGCACAGTTGGGCCGTTTTGAGAAAATTGTGAAGGATTTTCCAAAGTGGGCAAAATTTGAAAAAAACGACAGGCCCGGTAGTGTCGAAAAAGTCAAAAATGGGGATTTTCCAAAACCTTGCTAAAAGGGGCCAGGGGGGCGGACTAAGTAAGAAAGGAGCAAAATCAAGCACAGTTGGGGCGTTTTGGGAAAATTGTGAAGGATTTTCCAAACCGGGCAAAATTTGAACAAAACGACAGGGCCGGTAGTGTCGAAAAAGTCAAAAATGCGGATTTTCCCAAATCTTTGCTAAAAGGGGCCAGGGGGCGGGCTTATTGAAAAACGAGCAAAATCAAACACAGTTGGGGCGTTTTGGGAAAATTGTGAAGGATTTTCCAAACCGGGCAAAATTTGAAAAAAACGACAGTGCCGGTAGTGTTGAAAAAGTCAAAAATGGGGATTTTCCCAAACTTTGCTTAAAGAGGCCAGAGGGGGGGGCTGGGTGAAAAAGGAGCAAAATCAAGCACAGTTGGGGCGTTTTGGGAAAATTGTGAAGGATTTTCCAAACCGGGCATAAATTGAAAAAAAACGACAGGGCCGGTAGTGTCGAAAAAGTCAAAAATGCGGATTTTCCCAAATCTTTGCTGAAAGGGGCCAGGGGGCGGGCTTATTGAAAAACGAGCAAAATCAAGCACAGTTGGGGCGTTTTGGGAAAATTGTGAAGGTTTTTCCAAACCGGGCAAAATTTGAAAAAAACGACAGGGCCGGTAGTGTCGAAAAAGTCAAAAATGGGGATTTTCAAAAACCTTGCTTAAAGAGGCCAGAGGGGGGGGGCTGAGTGAAAAACGAGCAAAATCAAGCACAGTTGGGGCGTTTTGTGAAAATTGTGAAGGATTTTCCAAAGTGGGCAAAAAATTGAAAAAAACGACAGGGCCGGTAGTGTCGAAAAAGTCAAAAATGGGGATTTTCACAAACCTTGCTAAAAGGTGCCAGGGGGCGGGCTGATTGAAAAACGAGCAAAATCAAGCACAGTTGGGGCGTTTTGGGAAAATTGTGAAGGATTTTCCAAACCGGGCAAAATTTGAAAAAAACGACAGTGCCGGTAGTGTCGAAAAAGTCAAAAATGGGGATTTTCCCAAACTTTGCTTAAAGAGGCCAGATGGGGGGGCTTGGTGAAAAAGGAGCAAAATCAAGCACAATTGGGGCGTTTTGTGAAAATTGTGAAGGATTTTCCAAAGTGGGCAAAAATTGAAAAAAACGACAGGGCCGGTAGTGTCGAAAAAGTCAAAAATGGGGATTTTCCCAAACCTTTCTAAAAGGTGCCAGGGGGTGGACTGAGTCAGAAAGGAGCAAAATCAAGCACAGTTGGGGCGTTTTGAGAAAATTGTGAAGGATTTTCCAAAGTGGGCAAAATTTGAAAAAAACGACAGGTCCGGTAGTGTCGAAAAAGTCAAAAATTGGGATTTTCCAAAATTTTTGCTAAAAGGGGCCAGGGGGCGGGCTGATTGAAAAACGAGCAAAATCAAGCACAGTTGGGGCGTTTTGTGAAAATTGTGAAGGATTTTCCAAACCGGGCAAAATTTGAAAAAAACGACAGGGCCGGTAGTGTCGAAAAAGTCAAAAATGGGGATTTTCCCAAACCTTGCTAAAAGGGGCCAGGGGGGCGGACTGAGTCAGAAATGAGCAAAATCAAGCACAGTTGGGGCGTTTTGAGAAAATTGTGAAGGATTTTCCAAACCGGGCAAAATTTGAAAAAAACGACAGGTCCGGTAGTGTCGAAAAAGTCAAAAATTGGGATTTTCCCAAATTTTTGCTAAAAGGGGCCAGGGGGCGAACTGATTGAAAAACGAGCAAAATCAAGCACAGTTGGGGCGTTTTGTGAAAATTGTGAAGGATTTTCCAAACCGGGCAAAATTTGAAAAAAACGACAGGGCCGGTAGTGTCCAAAAAGTCAAAAATGGGGATTTTCCCAAACCTTGCTAAAAGGTGCCAGGGGGCGGAATGAGTCAGAAAGGAGCAAAATCAAGCACAGTTGGGGCGTTTTGAGAAAATTGTGAAGGATTTTCCAAAGTGGGCAAAATTTGAAAAAAAGACAGGTCCGGTAGTGTCGAA
Organism: Scomber scombrus; assembly: GCF_963691925.1. Taxonomy (NCBI): domain Eukaryota; kingdom Metazoa; phylum Chordata; class Actinopteri; order Scombriformes; family Scombridae; genus Scomber; species Scomber scombrus. Next base: position 191,830 of record NW_026910686.1, on the reverse strand, counting down.
AAAGTCAAAAATGGGGATTTTCCAAAACCTTGCTAAAAGGGGCCTGGGGGGCGGACTAAGTACGAAAGGAGCAAAATCAAGCACAGTTGGGGCGTTGTGTGAAAATTGTGAAGGATTTTCCAAAGTGGGCAAAAATTTTAAAAAACGACAGGGCCGGTAGTGTCGAAAAAGTCAAAAATGGGGATTTTCCAAAACCTTGCTAAAAGGGGCCTGGGGGGCGGACTAAGTAAGAAAGGAGCAAAATCAAGCACAGTTGGGGCGTTGTGTGAAAATTGTGAAGGATTTTCCAAAGTGGGCAAAAATTTTAAAAAACGACAGGGCCGGTAGTGTCGAAAAAGTCAAAAATGGGGATTTTCCCAAACCTTGCTAAAAGGGGCCAGGGGTGCGGACTGAGTCAGAAAGGAGCAAAATCAAGCACAGTTGGGGCGTTTTGGGAAAATTGTGAAGGATTTTCCAAACCGGGCAAAATTTGAAAAAAACGACAAGGCCGGTAGTGTCGAAAAAGTCAAAAATGGGGATTTTCCCAAATCCTTGCTAAAAGGGGCCAGGGGGGCGGGCTGAGTCAGAAAGGAGCAAAATCAAGCACAGTTGGGGCGTTTTGAGAAAATTGTGAAGGATTTTCCAAAGTGGGCAAAATTTGAAAAAAACGACAGGGCCGGTAGTGTCGAAAAAGTCAAAAATGCTGATTTTCCCAAATGTTTGCTAAAAGGGGCCAGGGGCGGGCTTATTGAAAAACGAGCATAATCAAGCACAGTTGGGGCGTTTTGAGAAAATCTTGAAGGATTTTCCAAAGTGGGCAAAATTTGAAAAAAACGACAGGTCCGGTAGTGTCGAAAAAGTCAAAAATTGGGATTTTCCCAAACCTTGCTAAAACGGGCCAGGGGGGCGGACTGAGTCAGAAAGGAGCAAAATCAAGCACAGTTGGGGCGTTTTGGGAAAATTGTGAAGGATTTTCCAAAGTGGGCAAAATTTGAAAAAAACGACAGGTCCGGTAGTGTCGAAAAAGTCAAAAATTGGGATTTTCCAAAATTTTTGCTAAAAGGGGCCAGGGGGCGGGCTGATTGAAAAACGAGCAAAATCAAGCACAGTTGGGGCGTTTTGTGAAAATTGTGAAGGATTTTCCAAACCGGGCAAAATTTGAAAAAAACGACAGGGCCGGTAGTGTCGAAAAAGTCAAAAATGGGGATTTTCCAAAACCTTGCTAAAAGGTGCCAGGGGGCGGACTGAGTCAGAAAGGAGCAAAATCAAGCACAGTTGGGGCGTTTTGGGAAAATTGTGAAGGATTTTCCAACGTGGGCAAAAATTGAAAAAAACGACAGGGCCGGTAGTGTCGAAAAAGTCAAAAATGCGGATTTTCCCAAACCTTGCTAAAAGGGGCCAGGGGGGCGGACTGAGTCAGAAATGAGCAAAATCAAGCACAGTTGGGGCGTTTTGAGAAAATTGTGAAGGATTTTCCAAAGTGGGCAAAATTTGAAAAAAAAAAACAGGTCCGGTAGTGTCGAAAAAGTCAAAAATGGGGATTTTCCAAAACCTTGCTAAAAGGGGCCTGGGGGGCGGACTAAGTAAGAAAGGAGCAAAATCAAGCACAGTTGGGGCGTTGTGTGAAAATTGTGAAGGATTTTCCAAAGTGGGCAAAAATTTTAAAAAACGACAGGTCCGGTAGTGTCGAAAAAGTCAAAAATGGGGATTTTCCAAAACCTTGCTAAAAGGGGCCAGGGGGGCGGACTGAGTCAGAAAGGAGCAAAATCAAGCACAGTTGGGGCGTTTTGAGAAAATTGTGAAGGATTTTCCAAACCGGGCAAAATTTGAAAAAAACGACAGGGCCGGTAGTGTCGAAAAAGTCAAAAATGCTGATTTTCCCAAATGTTTGCTAAAAGGGGCCAGGGGCGGGCTTATTGAAAAACGAGCAAAATCAAGCACAGTTGGGGCGTTTTGAGAAAATTTTGAAGGATTTTCCAAAGTGGGCAAAATTTGAAAAAAACGACAGGTCCGGTAGTGTCGAAAAAGTCAAAAATTGGGATTTTCCCAAACCTTGCTAAAACGGGCCAGGGGGGCGGACTGAGTCAGAAAGGAGCAAAATCAAGCACAGTTGGGGCGTTTTGGGAAAATTGTGAAGGATTTTCCAAAGTGGGCAAAATTTGAAAAAAACGACAGGTCCGGTAGTGTCGAAAAAGTCAAAAATTGGGATTTTCCCAAATTTTTGCTAAAAGGGGCCAGGGGGCGAACTGATTGAAAAACGAGCAAAATCAAGCACAGTTGGGGCGTTTTGGGAAAATTGTGAAGGATTTTCCAAACCGGGTAAAATTTGAAAAAAACGACAGGGCCGGTAGTGTCGAAAAAGTCAAAAATGGGGATTTTCCCAAACCTTGCTAAAAGGTGCCAGGGGGCGGACTGAGTCAGAAAGGAGCAAAATCAAGCACAGTTGGGGCGTTTTGGGAAAATTGTGAAGGATTTTCCAACGTGGGCAAAAATTGAAAAAAACGACAGGGCCGGTAGTGTCGAAAAAGTCAAAAATGCGGATTTTCCCAAACCTTGCTAAAAGGGGCCAGGGGGGCGGACTGAGTCAGAAATGAGCAAAATCAAGCACAGTTGGGGCGTTTTGAGAAAATTGTGAAGGATTTTCCAAAGTGGGCAAAATTTGAAAAAAAGACAGGTCCGGTAGTGTCGAAAAAGTCAAAAATGGGGATTTTCCAAAACCTTGCTAAAAGGGGCCTGGGGGGCGGACTAAGTAAGAAAGGAGCAAAATCAAGCACAGTTGGGGCGTTGTGTGAAAATTGTGAAGGATTTTCCAAAGTGGGCAAAAATTTTAAAAAACGACAGGGCCGGTAGTGTCGAAAAAGTCAAAAATGGGGATTTTCCAAAACCTTGCTAAAAGGGGCCTGGGGGGCGGACTAAGTAAGAAAGGAGCAAAATCAAGCACAGTTGGGGCGTTGTGTGAAAATTGTGAAGGATTTTCCAAAGTGGGCAAAAATTTTAAAAAACGACAGGGCCGGTAGTGTCGAAAAAGTCAAAAATGGGGATTTTCCCAAACCTTGCTAAAAGGGGCCAGGGGTGCGGACTGAGTCAGAAAGGAGCAAAATCAAGCACAGTTGGGGCGTTTTGGGAAAATTGTGAAGGATTTTCCAAACCGGGCATAAATTGAAAAAAAGACAGGGCCGGTAGTGTCGAAAAAGTCAAAAATGGGGATTTTCCCAAACCTTGCTAAAAGGGGCCAGGGGTGCGGACTGAGTCAGAAAGGAGCAAAATCAAGCACAGTTGGGGCGTTTTGGGAAAATTGTGAAGGATTTTCCAAACCGGGCATAAATTGAAAAAAAGACAGGGCCGGTAGTGTCGAAAAAGTCAAAAATGGGGATTTTCCCAAACCTTGCTAAAAGGGGCCAGGGGTGCGGACTGAGTCAGAAAGGAGCAAAATCAAGCACAGTTGGGGCGTTTTGGGAAAATTGTGAAGGATTTTCCAAACCGGGCATAAATTGAAAAAAAGACAGGGCCGGTAGTGTCGAAAAAGTCAAAAATGGGGATTTTCCCAAACCTTGCTAAAAGGGGCGAGGGGGGCGGACTGAGTCAGAAAGGAGCAAAATCAAGCACAGTTGGGGCGTTTTGGGAAAATTGTGAAGGATTTTCCAAACCGGGCAGAATTTGAAAAAAACGACAAGGCCGGTAGTGTCGAAAAAGTCAAAAATGGGGATTTTCCCAAATCCTTGCTAAAAGGGGCCAGGGGGGCGGGCTGAGTGAGAAAGGAGCAAAATCAAGCACAGTTGGGGCGTTGTGTGAAAACTGTGAAGGATTTTCCAAACCGGGCAAAATTTGAAAAAAAAGACAGGGCCGGTAGTGTCGAAAAAGTCAAAAATGGGGATTTTCAAAAAATTTGCTTAAAGAGGCCAGAGGGGGGGGCTGAGTGAAAAACGAGCAAAACCAAGCACAGTTGGGGCGTTGTGTGAAAATTGTGAAGGATTTTCCAAAGTGGGCAAAAATTGAAAAAAACGACAGGGCCGGTAGTGTCGAAAAAGTCAAAAATGCGGATTTTCCCAAACCTTGCTAAAAGGGGCCAGGGGGGCGGACTGAGTCAGAAAGGAGCAAAATCAAGCACAGTTGGGGCGTTTTGAGAAAATTGTGAAGGATTTTCCAAACCGGGCAAAATTTGAAAAAAACGACAGGGCCGGTAGTGTCGAAAAAGTCAAAAATGCTGATTTTCCCAAATGTTTGCTAAAAGGGGCCAGGGGCGGGCTTATTGAAAAACGAGCAAAATCAAGCACAGTTGGGGCGTTTTGAGAAAATTTTGAAGGATTTTCCAAAGTGGGCAAAATTTGAAAAAAACGACAGGTCCGGTAGTGTCGAAAAAGTCAAAAATTGGGATTTTCCCAAACCTTGCTAAAACGGGCCAGGGGGGCGGACTGAGTCAGAAAGGAGCAAAATCAAGCACAGTTGGGGCGTTTTGGGAAAATTGTGAAGGATTTTCCAAAGTGGGCAAAATTTGAAAAAAACGACAGGTCCGGTAGTGTCGAAAAAGTCAAAAATTGGGATTTTCCCAAATTTTTGCTAAAAGGGGCCAGGGGGCGAACTGATTGAAAAACGAGCAAAATCAAGCACAGTTGGGGCGTTTTGTGAAAATTGTGAAGGATTTTCCAAACCGGGTAAAATTTGAAAAAAACGACAGGGCCGGTAGTGTCGAAAAAGTCAAAAATGGGGATTTTCCCAAACCTTGCTAAAAGGTGCCAGGGGGCGGACTGAGTCAGAAAGGAGCAAAATCAAGCACAGTTGGGGCGTTTTGGGAAAATTGTGAAGGATTTTCCAACGTGGGCAAAAATTGAAAAAAACGACAGGGCCGGTAGTGTCGAAAAAGTCAAAAATGCGGATTTTCCCAAACCTTGCTAAAAGGGGCCAGGGGGGCGGACTGAGTCAGAAATGAGCAAAATCAAGCACAGTTGGGGCGTTTTGAGAAAATTGTGAAGGATTTTCCAAAGTGGGCAAAATTTGAAAAAAAGACAGGTCCGGTAGTGTCGAAAAAGTCAAAAATGGGGATTTTCCAAAACCTTGCTAAAAGGGGCCTGGGGGGCGGACTAAGTAAGAAAGGAGCAAAATCAAGCACAGTTGGGGCGTTTTGGGAAAATTGTGAAGGATTTTCCAAAGTGGGCAAAATTTGAAAAAAACGACAGGTCCGGTAGTGTCGAAAAAGTCAAAAATTGGGATTTTCCCAAATTTTTGCTAAAAGGGGCCAGGGGGCGAACTGATTGAAAAACGAGCAAAATCAAGCACAGTTGGGGCGTTTTGTGAAAATTGTGAAGGATTTTCCAAACCGGGTAAAATTTGAAAAAAACGACAGGGCCGGTAGTGTCGAAAAAGTCAAAAATGGGGATTTTCCCAAACCTTGCTAAAAGGTGCCAGGGGGCGGACTGAGTCAGAAAGGAGCAAAATCAAGCACAGTTGGGGCGTTTTGGGAAAATTGTGAAGGATTTTCCAACGTGGGCAAAAATTGAAAAAAACGACAGGGCCGGTAGTGTCGAAAAAGTCAAAAATGCGGATTTTCCCAAACCTTGCTAAAAGGGGCCAGGGGGGCGGACTGAGTCAGAAATGAGCAAAATCAAGCACAGTTGGGGCGTTTTGAGAAAATTGTGAAGGATTTTCCAAAGTGGGCAAAATTTGAAAAAAAGACAGGTCCGGTAGTGTCGAAAAAGTCAAAAATGGGGATTTTCCAAAACCTTGCTAAAAGGGGCCTGGGGGGCGGACTAAGTAAGAAAGGAGCAAAATCAAGCACAGTTGGGGCGTTGTGTGAAAATTGTGAAGGATTTTCCAAAGTGGGCAAAAATTTTAAAAAACGACAGGGCCGGTAGTGTCGAAAAAGTCAAAAATGGGGATTTTCCAAAACCTTGCTAAAAGGGGCCTGGGGGGCGGACTAAGTAAGAAAGGAGCAAAATCAAGCACAGTTGGGGCGTTGTGTGAAAATTGTGAAGGATTTTCCAAAGTGGGCAAAAATTTTAAAAAACGACAGGGCCGGTAGTGTCGAAAAAGTCAAAAATGGGGATTTTCCCAAACCTTGCTAAAAGGGGCCAGGGGTGCGGACTGAGTCAGAAAGGAGCAAAATCAAGCACAGTTGGGGCGTTTTGGGAAAATTGTGAAGGATTTTCCAAACCGGGCATAAATTGAAAAAAAGACAGGGCCGGTAGTGTCGAAAAAGTCAAAAATGGGGATTTTCCCAAACCTTGCTAAAAGGGGCCAGGGGTGCGGACTGAGTCAGAAAGGAGCAAAATCAAGCACAGTTGGGGCGTTTTGGGAAAATTGTGAAGGATTTTCCAAACCGGGCATAAATTGAAAAAAAGACAGGGCCGGTAGTGTCGAAAAAGTCAAAAATGGGGATTTTCCCAAACCTTGCTAAAAGGGGCCAGGGGTGCGGACTGAGTCAGAAAGGAGCAAAATCAAGCACAGTTGGGGCGTTTTGGGAAAATTGTGAAGGATTTTCCAAACCGGGCATAAATTGAAAAAAAGACAGGGCCGGTAGTGTCGAAAAAGTCAAAAATGGGGATTTTCCCAAACCTTGCTAAAAGGGGCGAGGGGGGCGGACTGAGTCAGAAAGGAGCAAAATCAAGCACAGTTGGGGCGTTTTGGGAAAATTGTGAAGGATTTTCCAAACCGGGCAGAATTTGAAAAAAACGACAAGGCCGGTAGTGTCGAAAAAGTCAAAAATGGGGATTTTCCCAAATCCTTGCTAAAAGGGGCCAGGGGGGCGGGCTGAGTGAGAAAGGAGCAAAATCAAGCACAGTTGGGGCGTTGTGTGAAAACTGTGAAGGATTTTCCAAACCGGGCAAAATTTGAAAAAAAAGACAGGGCCGGTAGTGTCGAAAAAGTCAAAAATGGGGATTTTCAAAAAATTTGCTTAAAGAGGCCAGAGGGGGGGGCTGAGTGAAAAACGAGCAAAACCAAGCACAGTTGGGGCGTTGTGTGAAAATTGTGAAGGATTTTCCAAAGTGGGCAAAAATTGAAAAAAACGACAGGGCCGGTAGTGTCGAAAAAGTCAAAAATGCGGATTTTCCCAAACCTTGCTAAAAGGGGCCAGGGGGGCGGACTGAGTCAGAAAGGAGCAAAATCAAGCACAGTTGGGGCGTTTTGAGAAAATTGTGAAGGATTTTCCAAACCGGGCAAAATTTGAAAAAAACGACAGGGCCGGTAGTGTCGAAAAAGTCAAAAATGCTGATTTTCCCAAATGTTTGCTAAAAGGGGCCAGGGGCGGGCTTATTGAAAAACGAGCAAAATCAAGCACAGTTGGGGCGTTTTGAGAAAATTTTGAAGGATTTTCCAAAGTGGGCAAAATTTGAAAAAAACGACAGGTCCGGTAGTGTCGAAAAAGTCAAAAATTGGGATTTTCCCAAACCTTGCTAAAACGGGCCAGGGGGGCGGACTGAGTCAGAAAGGAGCAAAATCAAGCACAGTTGGGGCGTTTTGGGAAAATTGTGAAGGATTTTCCAAAGTGGGCAAAATTTGAAAAAAACGACAGGTCCGGTAGTGTCGAAAAAGTCAAAAATTGGGATTTTCCCAAATTTTTGCTAAAAGGGGCCAGGGGGCGAACTGATTGAAAAACGAGCAAAATCAAGCACAGTTGGGGCGTTTTGTGAAAATTGTGAAGGATTTTCCAAACCGGGTAAAATTTGAAAAAAACGACAGGGCCGGTAGTGTCGAAAAAGTCAAAAATGGGGATTTTCCCAAACCTTGCTAAAAGGTGCCAGGGGGCGGACTGAGTCAGAAAGGAGCAAAATCAAGCACAGTTGGGGCGTTTTGGGAAAATTGTGAAGGATTTTCCAACGTGGGCAAAAATTGAAAAAAACGACAGGGCCGGTAGTGTCGAAAAAGTCAAAAATGCGGATTTTCCCAAACCTTGCTAAAAGGGGCCAGGGGGGCGGACTGAGTCAGAAATGAGCAAAATCAAGCACAGTTGGGGCGTTTTGAGAAAATTGTGAAGGATTTTCCAAAGTGGGCAAAATTTGAAAAAAAGACAGGTCCGGTAGTGTCGAAAAAGTCAAAAATGGGGATTTTCCAAAACCTTGCTAAAAGGGGCCTGGGGGGCGGACTAAGTAAGAAAGGAGCAAAATCAAGCACAGTTGGGGCGTTGTGTGAAAATTGTGAAGGATTTTCCAAAGTGGGCAAAAATTTTAAAAAACGACAGGGCCGGTAGTGTCGAAAAAGTCAAAAATGGGGATTTTCCAAAACCTTGCTAAAAGGGGCCAGGGGTGCGGACTGAGTCAGAAAGGAGCAAAATCAAGCACAGTTGGGGCGTTTTGGGAAAATTGTGAAGGATTTTCCAAACCGGGCAAAATTTGAAAAAAACGACAAGGCCGGTAGTGTCGAAAAAGTCAAAAATGGGGATTTTCCCAAATCCTTGCTAAAAGGGGCCAGGGGGGCGGGCTGAGTCAGAAAGGAGCAAAATCAAGCACAGTTGGGGCGTTGTGTGAAAATTGTGAAGGATTTTCCAAAGTGGGCAAAAATTGAAAAAAACGACAGGGCCGGTAGTGTCGAAAAAGTCAAAAATGCGGATTTTCCCAAACCTTGCTAAAAGGGGCCAGGGGGGCGGACTGAGTCAGAAAGGAGCAAAATCAAGCACAGTTGGGGCGTTTTGAGAAAATTATGAAGATTTTTCCAAACCGGGCAAAATTTGAAAAAAACGACAGGGCCGGTAGTGTCGAAAAAGTCAAAAATGCTGATTTTCCCAAATGTTTGCTAAAAGGGGCCAGGGGCGGGCTTATTGAAAAACGAGCAAAATCAAGCACAGTTGGGGCGTTTTGAGAAAATCTTGAAGGATTTTCCAAAGTGGGCAAAATTTGAAAAAAACGACAGGTCCGGTAGTGTCGAAAAAGTCAAAAATTGGGATTTTCCAAAATTTTTGCTAAAAGGGGCCAGGGGGCGGGCTGATTGAAAAACGAGCAAAATCAAGCACAGTTGGGGCGTTTTGTGAAAATTGTGAAGGATTTTCCAAACCGGGCAAAATTTGAAAAAAACGACAGGGCCGGTAGTGTCGAAAAAGTCAAAAATGGGGATTTTCCAAAACCTTGCTAAAAGGTGCCAGGGGAAGGACTGAGTCAGAAAGGAGCAAAATCAAGCACAGTTGGGGCGTTTTGGGAAAATTGTGAAGGATTTTCCAACGTGGGCAAAAATTGAAAAAAACGACAGGGCCGGTAGTGTCGAAAAAGTCAAAAATGCGGATTTTCCCAAACCTTGCTAAAAGGGGCCAGGGGGGCGGACTGAGTCAGAAATGAGCAAAATCAAGCACAGTTGGGGCGTTTTGAGAAAATTGTGAAGGATTTTCCAAAGTGGGCAAAATTTGAAAAAAAGACAGGTCCGGTAGTGTCGAAAAAGTCAAAAATGGGGATTTTCCAAAACCTTGCTAAAAGGGGCCTGGGGGGCGGACTAAGTAAGAAAGGAGCAAAATCAAGCACAGTTGGGGCGTTGTGTGAAAATTGTGAAGGATTTTCCAAAGTGGGCAAAAATTTTAAAAAACGACAGGGCCGGTAGTGTCGAAAAAGTCAAAAATGGGGATTTTCCAAAACCTTGCTAAAAGGGGCCAGGGGTGCGGACTGAGTCAGAAAGGAGCAAAATCAAGCACAGTTGGGGCGTTTTGGGAAAATTGTGAAGGATTTTCCAAACCGGGCAAAATTTGAAAAAAACGACAAGGCCGGTAGTGTCGAAAAAGTCAAAAATGGGGATTTTCCCAAATCCTTGCTAAAAGGGGCCAGGGGGGCGGGCTGAGTCAGAAAGGAGCAAAATCAAGCACAGTTGGGGCGTTGTGTGAAAATTGTGAAGGATTTTCCAAAGTGGGCAAAAATTGAAAAAAACGACAGGGCCGGTAGTGTCGAAAAAGTCAAAAATGCGGATTTTCCCAAACCTTGCTAAAAGGGGCCAGGGGGGCGGACTGAGTCAGAAAGGAGCAAAATCAAGCACAGTTGGGGCGTTTTGAGAAAATTGTGAAGGATTTTCCAAACCGGGCAAAATTTGAAAAAAACGACAGGGCCGGTAGTGTCGAAAAAGTCAAAAATGCTGATTTTCCCAAATGTTTGCTAAAAGGGGCCAGGGGCGGGCTTATTGAAAAACGAGCAAAATCAAGCACAGTTGGGGCGTTTTGAGAAAATCTTGAAGGATTTTCCAAAGTGGGCAAAATTTGAAAAAAACGACAGGTCCGGTAGTGTCGAAAAAGTCAAAAATTGGGATTTTCCAAAATTTTTGCTAAAAGGGGCCAGGGGGCGGGCTGATTGAAAAACGAGCAAAATCAAGCACAGTTGGGGCGTTTTGTGAAAATTGTGAAGGATTTTCCAAACCGGGCAAAATTTGAAAAAAACGACAGGGCCGGTAGTGTCGAAAAAGTCAAAAATGGGGATTTTCCAAAACCTTGCTAAAAGGTGCCAGGGGGCGGACTGAGTCAGAAAGGAGCAAAATCAAGCACAGTTGGGGCGTTTTGGGAAAATTGTGAAGGATTTTCCAACGTGGGCAAAAATTGAAAAAAACGACAGGGCCGGTAGTGTCGAAAAAGTCAAAAATGCGGATTTTCCCAAACCTTGCTAAAAGGGGCCAGGGGGGCGGACTGAGTCAGAAATGAGCAAAATCAAGCACAGTTGGGGCGTTTTGAGAAAATTGTGAAGGATTTTCCAAAGTGGGCAAAATTTGAAAAAAAAAAACAGGTCCGGTAGTGTCGAAAAAGTCAAAAATGGGGATTTTCCAAAACCTTGCTAAAAGGGGCCTGGGGGGCGGACTAAGTAAGAAAGGAGCAAAATCAAGCACAGTTGGGGCGTTGTGTGAAAATTGTGAAGGATTTTCCAAAGTGGGCAAAAATTTTAAAAAACGACAGGGCCGGTAGTGTCGAAAAAGTCAAAAATGGGGATTTTCCCAAACCTTGCTAAAAGGGGCCAGGGGTGCGGACTGAGTCAGAAAGGAGCAAAATCAAGCACAGTTGGGGCGTTTTGGGAAAATTGTGAAGGATTTTCCAAACCGGGCATAAATTGAAAAAAAGACATGGCCGGTAGTGTCGAAAAAGTCAAAAATGGGGATTTTCCCAAACCTTGCTAAAAGGGGCCAGGGGGCGGACTGAGTCAGAAAGGAGCAAAATCAAGCACAGTTGGGGCGTTTTGGGAAAATTGTGAAGGATTTTCCAAACCGGGCAAAATTTGAAAAAAACGACAAGGCCGGTAGTGTCGAAAAAGTCAAAAATGGGGATTTTCCCAAATCCTTGCTAAAAGGGGCCAGGGGGGCGGGCTGAGTGAGAAAGGAGCAAAATCAAGCACAGTTGGGGCGTTGTGTGAAAACTGTGAAGGATTTTCCAAACCGGGCAAAATTTGAAAAAAAAGACAGGGCCGGTAGTGTCGAAAAAGTCAAAAATGGGGATTTTCAAAAAATTTTGCTTAAAGAGGCCAGAGGGGGGGGCTGAGTGAAAAACGAGCAAAATCAAGCACAGTTGGGGCGTTTTGTGAAAATTGTGAAGGATTTTCCATAGTGGGCAAAAATTGAAAAAAACGACAGGGCCGGTAGTGTCGAAAAAGTCAAAAATGGGGATTTTCCCAAACCTTGCTAAAAGGGGCCAGGGGGGCGGGCTGAGTCAGAAAGGAGCAAAATCAAGCACAGTTGGGGCGTTTTGAGAAAATTGTGAAGGATTTTCCAAACCGGGCAAAAATTGAAAAAAACGACAGGTCCGGTAGTGTCGAAAAAGTCAAAAATTGGGATTTTCCAAAATTTTTGCTAAAAGGGGCCAGGGGGCGGGCTGATTGAAAAACGAGCAAAATCAAGCACAGTTGGGGCGTTTTGTGAAAATTGTGAAGGATTTTCCAAACCGGGCAAAATTTGAAAAAAACGACAGGTCCGGTAGTGTCGAAAAAGTCAAAAATGGGGATTTTCCCAAACCTTGCTAAAAGGGGCCAGGGGGGCGGACTAAGTAAGAAAGGAGCAAAATCAAGCACAGTTGGGGCGTTTTGGGAAAATTATGAAGGATTTTCCAAACCGGGCAAAATTTGAAAAAAACGACAAGGCCGGTAGTGTCGAAAAAGTCAAAAATGGGGATTTTCTCAAACCTTGCTTAAAGAGGCCAGAGGGGGGGGCTGAGTGAAAAACGAGCAAAATCAAGCACAGTTGGGGCGTTTTGTGAAAATTGTGAAGGATTTTCCATAGTTGGCAAAAATTGAAAAAAACGACAGGGCCGGTAGTGTCGAAAAAGTCAAAAATGGGGATTTTCCCAAACCTTGCTAAAAGGGGCCAGGGGGGCGGACTGAGTCAGAAAGGAGCAAAATCAAGCACAGTTGGGGCGTTTTGGGAAAATTGTGAAGGATTTTCCAAACCGGGCAAAATTTGAAAAAAACGACAAGGCCAGTAGTGTCGAAAAAGTCAAAAAATTGGGATTTTCCAAAATTTTTGCTAAAAGGGGCCAGGGGGCGGGCTGATTGAAAAACGAGCAAAATCAAGCACAGTTGGGGCGTTTTGTGAAAATTGTGAAGGATTTTCCAAACCGGGCAAAATTTGAAAAAAACGACAGGGCCGGTAGTGTCGAAAAAGTCAAAAATGGGGATTTTCCCAAACCTTGCTAAAAGGTGCCAGGGGGCGGACTGAGTCAGAAAGGAGCAAAATCAAGCACAGTTGGGGCGTTTTGGGAAAATTGTGAAGGATTTTCCAACGTGGGCAAAAATTGAAAAAAACGACAGGGCCGGTAGTGTCGAAAAAGTCAAAAATGCGGATTTTCCCAAACCTTGCTAAAAGGGGCCAGGGGGGCGGACTGAGTCAGAAATGAGCAAAATCAAGCACAGTTGGGGCGTTTTGAGAAAATTGTGAAGGATTTTCCAAAGTGGGCAAAATTTGAAAAAAAAGACAGGTCCGGTAGTGTCGAAAAAGCCAAAAATGGGGATTTTCCAAAACCTTGCTAAAAGGGGCCTGGGGGGCGGACTAAGTAAGAAAGGAGCAAAATCAAGCACAGTTGGGGCGTTGTGTGAAAATTGTGAAGGATTTTCCAAAGTGGGCAAAAATTTTAAAAAACGACAGGGCCGGTAGTGTCGAAAAAGTCAAAAATGGGGATTTTCCCAAACCTTGCTAAATGGGGCCAGGGGTGCGGACTGAGTCAGAAAGGAGCAAAATCAAGCACAGTTGGGGCGTTTTTGGGAAAATTGTGAAGGATTTTCCAAAGTGGGCAAAAATTGAAAAAAACGACAGGTCCGGTAGTGTCGAAAAAGTCAAAAATGGGGATTTTCCAAAATTTTTGCTAAAAGGGGCCAGGGGGGCGGGCTGAGTCAGAAAGGAGCAAAATCAAGCACAGTTGGGGCGTTGTGTGAAAATTGTGAAGGATTTTCCAAAGTGGGCAAAAATTGAAAAAAACGACAAGGCCGGTAGTGTCGAAAAAGTCAAAAATGCGGATTTTCCCAAACCTTGCTAAAAGGGGCCAGGGGGGCGGGCTGAGTGAGAAAGGAGCAAAATCAAGCACAGTGGGGGCGTTTTGAGAAAATTGTGAAGGATTTTCCAAACCGGGCAAAATTTGAAAAAAACGACAGGTCCGGTAGTGTCGAAAAAGTCAAAAATGGGGATTTTCCAAAACCTTGCTAAAAGGGGCCAGGGGGGCGGACTAAGTAAGAAAGGAGCAAAATCAAGCACAGTTGGGGCGTTTTGGGAAAATTGTGAAGGATTTTCCAAACCGGGCAAAATTTGAAAAAAACGACAAGGCCGGTAGTGTCGAAAAAGTCAAAAATGGGGATTTTCTCAAACCTTGCTAAAAGGGGCCAGGGGGGCGGGCTGAGTCAGAAAGGAGCAAAATCAAGCACAGTTGGGGCGTTGTGTGAAAATTGTGAAGGATTTTCCAAAGTGGGCAAAAATTGAAAAAAACGACAGGGCCGGTAGTGTCGAAAAAGTCAAAAATGCGGATTTTCCCAAATCCTTGCTAAAAGGGGCCAGGGGGGCGGACTAAGTAAGAAAGGAGCAAAATCAAGCACAGTTGGGGCGTTTTGGGAAAATTGTGAAGGATTTTCCAAACCGGGCAAAATTTGAAAAAAACGACAGGGCCGGTAGTGTCGAAAAAGTCAAAAATGCTGATTTTCCCAAATGTTTGCTAAAAGGGGCCAGGGGCGGGCTTATTGAAAAACGAGCAAAATCAAGCACAGTTGGGGCGTTTTGAGAAAATTTTGAAGGATTTTCCAAAGTGGGCAAAATTTGAAAAAAACGACAGGTCCGGTAGTGTCGAAAAAGTCAAAAATTGGGATTTTCCCAAACCTTGCTAAAACGGGCCAGGGGGGCGGACTGAGTCAGAAAGGAGCAAAATCAAGCACAGTTGGGGCGTTTTGGGAAAATTGTGAAGGATTTTCCAAAGTGGGCAAAATTTGAAAAAAACGACAGGTCCGGTAGTGTCGAAAAAGTCAAAAATTGGGATTTTCCAAAATCTTTGCTAAAAGGGGCCAGGGGGCGGGCTGATTGAAAAACGAGCAAAATCAAGCACAGTTGGGGCGTTTTGTGAAAATTGTGAAGGATTTTCCAAACCGGGCAAAATTTGAAAAAAACGACAGGGCCGGTAGTGTCGAAAAAGTCAAAAATGGGGATTTTCCAAAATTTTTGCTAAAAGGGGCCAGGGGGCGGGCTGATTGAAAAACGAGCAAAATCAAGCACAGTTGGGGCGTTTTGGGAAAATTGTGAAGGATTTTCCAAACCGGGCAAAATTTGAAAAAAACGACAGGGCCGGTAGTGTCGAAAAAGTCAAAAATGGGGATTTTCCCAAACCTTGCTAAAAGGTGCCAGGGGGCAGACTGAGTCAGAAAGGAGCAAAATCAAGCACAGTTGGGGCGTTTTGGGAAAATTGTGAAGGATTTTCCAACGTGGGCAAAAATTGAAAAAAACGACAGGGCCGGTAGTGTCGAAAAAGTCAAAAATGCGGATTTTCCCAAACCTTGCTAAAAGGGGCCAGGGGGGCGGACTGAGTCAGAAATGAGCAAAATCAAGCACAGTTGGGGCGTTTTGAGAAAATTGTGAAGGATTTTCCAAAGTGGGCAAAATTTGAAAAAAAAGACAGGTCCGGTAGTGTCGAAAAAGTCAAAAATGGGGATTTTCCCAAACCTTGCTAAAAGGGGCCAGGGGTGCGGACTGAGTCAGAAAGGAGCAAAATCAAGCACAGTTGGGGCGTTTTGGGAAAATTGTGAAGGATTTTCCAAACCGGGCATAAATTGAAAAAACGACAGGGCCGGTAGTGTCGAAAAAGTCAAAAATGCGGATTTTCCCAAACCTTGCTAAAAGGGGCCAGGGGGGCGGACTGAGTCAGAAATGAGCAAAATCAAGCACAGTTGGGGCGTTTTGAGAAAATTGTGAAGGATTTTCCAAAGTGGGCAAAATTTGAAAAAAAAGACAGGTCCGGTAGTGTCGAAAAAGTCAAAAGTGGGGATTTTCCCAAACCTTGCTAAAAGGGGCCAGGGGTGCGGACTGAGTCAGAAAGGAGCAAAATCAAGCACAGTTGGGGCGTTTTGGGAAAATTGTGAAGGATTTTCCAAACCGGGCATAAATTGAAAAAAAGACAGGGCCGGTAGTGTCGAAAAAGTCAAAAATGGGGATTTTCCCAAACCTTGCTAAAAGGGGCCAGGGGGGCGGACTGAGTCAGAAAGGAGCAAAATCAAGCACAGTTGGGGCGTTTTGTGAAAATTGTGAAGGATTTTCCAAACCGGGCAAAATTTGAAAAAAACGACAGGGCCGGGTAGTGTCGAAAAAGTCAAAAATGGGGATTTTCCCAAACCTTGCTAAAAGGTGCCAGGGGGTGGACTGAGTCAGAAAGGAGCAAAATCAAGCACAGTTGGGGCGTTTTGGGAAAATTGTGAATGATTTTCCAACGTGGGCAAAAATTGAAAAAAACGACAGGGCCGGGTAGTGTCGAAAAAGTCAAAAATGCGGATTTTCCCAAACCTTGCTAAAAGGGGCCAGGGGGGCGGACTGAGTCAGAAATGAGCAAAATCAAGCACAGTTGGGGCGTTTTGAGAAAATTGTGAAGGATTTTCCAAAGTGGGCAAAATTTGAAAAAAAAGACAGGTCCGGTAGTGTCGAAAAAGTCAAAAATGGGGATTTTCCAAAACCTTGCTAAAAGGGGCCTGGGGGGCGGACTAAGTAAGAAAGGAGCAAAATCAAGCACAGTTGGGGCGTTGTGTGAAAATTGTGAAGGATTTTCCAAAGTGGGCAAAAATTTTAAAAAACGACAGGGCCGGTAGTGTCGAAAAAGTCAAAAATGGGGATTTTCCCAAACCTTGCTAAAAGGGGCCAGGGGTGCGGACTGAGTCAGAAAGGAGCAAAATCAAGCACAGTTGGGGCGTTTTGGGAAAATTGTGAAGGATTTTCCAAACCGGGCATAAATTGAAAAAAAGACAGGGCCGGTAGTGTCGAAAAAGTCAAAAATGGGGATTTTCCCAAACCTTGCTAAAAGGGGCCAGGGGGGCGGACTGAGTCAGAAAGGAGCAAAATCAAGCACAGTTGGGGCGTTTTGGGAAAATTGTGAAGGATTTTCCAAACCGGGCAAAATTTGAAAAAAACGACAAGGCCGGTAGTGTCGAAAAAGTCAAAAATGGGGATTTTCCCAAATCCTTGCTAAAAGGGGCCAGGGGGGCGGGCTGAGTGAGAAAGGAGCAAAATCAAGCACAGTTGGGGCGTTGTGTGAAAACTGTGAAGGATTTTCCAAACCGGGCAAAATTTGAAAAAAACGACAGGGCCGGTAGTGTCGAAAAAGTCAAAAATGGGGATTTTCAAAAAATTTGCTTAAAGAGGCCAGAGGGGGGGGGCTGAGTGAAAAACGAGCAAAATCAAGCACAGTTGGGGCGTTGTGTGAAAATTGTGAAGGATTTTCCAAAGTGGGCAAAAATTTTAAAAAACGACAGGGCCGGTAGTGTCGAAAAAGTCAAAAATGGGGATTTTCCCAAACCTTGCTAAAAGGGGCCAGGGGGGCGGGCTGAGTCAGAAAGGAGCAAAATCAAGCACAGTTGGGGCGTTGTGTGAAAATTGTGAAGGATTTTCCAAAGTGGGCAAAAATTTTAAAAAACGACAGGGCCGGTAGTGTCGAAAAAGTCAAAAATGGGGATTTTCCCAAACCTTGCTAAATGGGGCCAGGGGTGCGGACTGAGTCAGAAAGGAGCAAAATCAAGCACAGTTGGGGCGTTTTGGGAAAATTGTGAAGGATTTTCCAAAGTGGGCAAAAATTGAAAAAAACGACAGGTCCGGTAGTGTCGAAAAAGTCAAAAATTGGGATTTTCCAAAATTTTTGCTAAAAGGGGCCAGGGGGGCGGGCTGAGTCAGAAAGGAGCAAAATCAAGCACAGTTGGGGCGTTGTGTGAAAATTGTGAAGGATTTTCCAAAGTGGGCAAAAATTGAAAAAAACGACAGGGCCGGTAGTGTCGAAAAAGTCAAAAATGCGGATTTTCCCAAACCTTGCTAAAAGGGGCCAGGGGGGCGGGCTGAGTGAGAAAGGAGCAAAATCAAGCACAGTGGGGGCGTTTTGAGAAAATTGTGAAGGATTTTCCAAACCGGGCAAAATTTGAAAAAAACGACAGGTCCGGTAGTGTCGAAAAAGTCAAAAATGGGGATTTTCCAAAACCTTGCTAAAAGGGGCCAGGGGGGCGGACTAAGTAAGAAAGGAGCAAAATCAAGCACAGTTGGGGCGTTTTGGGAAAATTGTGAAGGATTTTCCAAACCGGGCAAAATTTGAAAAAAACGACAAGGCCGGTAGTGTCGAAAAAGTCAAAAATGGGGATTTTCTCAAACCTTGCTAAAAGGGGCCAGGGGGGCGGGCTGAGTCAGAAAGGAGCAAAATCAAGCACAGTTGGGGCGTTGTGTGAAAATTGTGAAGGATTTTCCAAAGTGGGCAAAAATTGAAAAAAACGACAGGGCCGGTAGTGTCGAAAAAGTCAAAAATGCGGATTTTCCCAAATCCTTGCTAAAAGGGGCCAGGGGGGCGGACTAAGTAAGAAAGGAGCAAAATCAAGCACAGTTGGGGCGTTTTGGGAAAATTGTGAAGGATTTTCCAAACCGGGCAAAATTTGAAAAAAACGACAGGGCCGGTAGTGTCGAAAAAGTCAAAAATGCTGATTTTCCCAAATGTTTGCTAAAAGGGGCCAGGGGCGGGCTTATTGAAAAACGAGCAAAATCAAGCACAGTTGGGGCGTTTTGAGAAAATTTTGAAGGATTTTCCAAAGTGGGCAAAATTTGAAAAAAACGACAGGTCCGGTAGTGTCGAAAAAGTCAAAAATTGGGATTTTCCCAAACCTTGCTAAAACGGGCCAGGGGGGCGGACTGAGTCAGAAAGGAGCAAAATCAAGCACAGTTGGGGCGTTTTGGGAAAATTGTGAAGGATTTTCCAAAGTGGGCAAAATTTGAAAAAAACGACAGGTCCGGTAGTGTCGAAAAAGTCAAAAATTGGGATTTTCCAAAATCTTTGCTAAAAGGGGCCAGGGGGCGGGCTGATTGAAAAACGAGCAAAATCAAGCACAGTTGGGGCGTTTTGTGAAAATTGTGAAGGATTTTCCAAACCGGGCAAAATTTGAAAAAAACGACAGGGCCGGTAGTGTCGAAAAAGTCAAAAATGGGGATTTTCCAAAATTTTTGCTAAAAGGGGCCAGGGGGCGGGCTGATTGAAAAACGAGCAAAATCAAGCACAGTTGGGGCGTTTTGGGAAAATTGTGAAGGATTTTCCAAACCGGGCAAAATTTGAAAAAAACGACAGGGCCGGTAGTGTCGAAAAAGTCAAAAATGGGGATTTTCCCAAACCTTGCTAAAAGGTGCCAGGGGGCAGACTGAGTCAGAAAGGAGCAAAATCAAGCACAGTTGGGGCGTTTTGGGAAAATTGTGAAGGATTTTCCAACGTGGGCAAAAATTGAAAAAAACGACAGGGCCGGTAGTGTCGAAAAAGTCAAAAATGCGGATTTTCCCAAACCTTGCTAAAAGGGGCCAGGGGGGCGGACTGAGTCAGAAATGAGCAAAATCAAGCACAGTTGGGGCGTTTTGAGAAAATTGTGAAGGATTTTCCAAAGTGGGCAAAATTTGAAAAAAAAGACAGGTCCGGTAGTGTCGAAAAAGTCAAAAATGGGGATTTTCCCAAACCTTGCTAAAAGGGGCCAGGGGTGCGGACTGAGTCAGAAAGGAGCAAAATCAAGCACAGTTGGGGCGTTTTGGGAAAATTGTGAAGGATTTTCCAAACCGGGCATAAATTGAAAAAACGACAGGGCCGGTAGTGTCGAAAAAGTCAAAAATGCGGATTTTCCCAAACCTTGCTAAAAGGGGCCAGGGGGGCGGACTGAGTCAGAAATGAGCAAAATCAAGCACAGTTGGGGCGTTTTGAGAAAATTGTGAAGGATTTTCCAAAGTGGGCAAAATTTGAAAAAAAAGACAGGTCCGGTAGTGTCGAAAAAGTCAAAAGTGGGGATTTTCCCAAACCTTGCTAAAAGGGGCCAGGGGTGCGGACTGAGTCAGAAAGGAGCAAAATCAAGCACAGTTGGGGCGTTTTGGGAAAATTGTGAAGGATTTTCCAAACCGGGCATAAATTGAAAAAAAGACAGGGCCGGTAGTGTCGAAAAAGTCAAAAATGGGGATTTTCCCAAACCTTGCTAAAAGGGGCCAGGGGGGCGGACTGAGTCAGAAAGGAGCAAAATCAAGCACAGTTGGGGCGTTTTGTGAAAATTGTGAAGGATTTTCCAAACCGGGCAAAATTTGAAAAAAACGACAGGGCCGGTAGTGTCGAAAAAGTCAAAAATGGGGATTTTCCCAAACCTTGCTAAAAGGTGCCAGGGGGCGGACTGAGTCAGAAAGGAGCAAAATCAAGCACAGTTGGGGCGTTTTGGGAAAATTGTGAATGATTTTCCAACGTGGGCAAAAATTGAAAAAAACGACAGGGCCGGTAGTGTCGAAAAAGTCAAAAATGCGGATTTTCCCAAACCTTGCTAAAAGGGGCCAGGGGGGCGGACTGAGTCAGAAATGAGCAAAATCAAGCACAGTTGGGGCGTTTTGAGAAAATTGTGAAGGATTTTCCAAAGTGGGCAAAATTTGAAAAAAAAGACAGGTCCGGTAGTGTCGAAAAAGTCAAAAATGGGGATTTTCCAAAACCTTGCTAAAAGGGGCCTGGGGGGCGGACTAAGTAAGAAAGGAGCAAAATCAAGCACAGTTGGGGCGTTGTGTGAAAATTGTGAAGGATTTTCCAAAGTGGGCAAAAATTTTAAAAAACGACAGGGCCGGTAGTGTCGAAAAAGTCAAAAATGGGGATTTTCCCAAACCTTGCTAAAAGGGGCCAGGGGTGCGGACTGAGTCAGAAAGGAGCAAAATCAAGCACAGTTGGGGCGTTTTGGGAAAATTGTGAAGGATTTTCCAAACCGGGCATAAATTGAAAAAAAGACAGGGCCGGTAGTGTCGAAAAAGTCAAAAATGGGGATTTTCCCAAACCTTGCTAAAAGGGGCCAGGGGGGCGGACTGAGTCAGAAAGGAGCAAAATCAAGCACAGTTGGGGCGTTTTGGGAAAATTGTGAAGGATTTTCCAAACCGGGCAAAATTTGAAAAAAACGACAAGGCCGGTAGTGTCGAAAAAGTCAAAAATGGGGATTTTCCCAAATCCTTGCTAAAAGGGGCCAGGGGGGCGGGCTGAGTGAGAAAGGAGCAAAATCAAGCACAGTTGGGGCGTTGTGTGAAAACTGTGAAGGATTTTCCAAACCGGGCAAAATTTGAAAAAAACGACAGGGCCGGTAGTGTCGAAAAAGTCAAAAATGGGGATTTTCAAAAAATTTGCTTAAAGAGGCCAGAGGGGGGGGGCTGAGTGAAAAACGAGCAAAATCAAGCACAGTTGGGGCGTTTTGTGAAAATTGTGAAGGATTTTCCATAGTGGGCAAAAATTGAAAAAAACGACAGGGCCGGTAGTGTCGAAAAAGTCAAAAATGGGGATTTTCCCAAACCTTGCTAAAAGGGGCCAGGGGGGCGGGCTGAGTCAGAAAGGAGCAAAATCAAGCACAGTTGGGGCGTTTTGGGAAAATTGTGAAGGATTTTCCAAACCGGGCATAAATTGAAAAAAAACGACAGGGCCGGTAGTGTCGAAAAAGTCAAAAATGGGGATTTTCCCAAACCTTGCTAAAAGGGGCCAGGGGGGCGGACTGAGTCAGAAAGGAGCAAAATCAAGCACAGTTGGGGCGTTTTGGGAAAATTGTGAAGGATTTTCCAAACCGGGCAAAATTTGAAAAAAACGACAAGGCCGGTAGTGTCGAAAAAGTCAAAAATGGGGATTTTCTCATACCTTGCTAAAAGGGGCCAGGGGGGCGGGCTGAGTCAGAAAGGAGCAAAATCAAGCACAGTTGGGGCGTTGTGTGAAAATTGTGAAGGATTTTCCAAAGTGGGCAAAAATTGAAAAAAACGACAGGGCCGGTAGTGTCGAAAAAGTCAAAAATGCGGATTTTCCCAAATCCTTGCTAAAAGGGGCCAGGGGGGCTGACTAAGTAAGAAAGGAGCAAAATCAAGCACAGTTGGGGCGTTTTGGGAAAATTGTGAAGGATTTTCCAAACCGGGCAAAATTTGAAAAAAACGACAGGGCCGGTAGTGTCGAAAAAGTCAAAAATGCTGATTTTCCCAAATGTTTGCTAAAAGGGGCCAGGGGCGGGCTTATTGAAAAACGAGCAAAATCAAGCACAGTTGGGGCGTTTTGAGAAAATTTTGAAGGATTTTCCAAAGTGGGCAAAATTTGAAAAAAAACGACAGGTCCGGTAGTGTCGAAAAAGTCAAAAATTGGGATTTTCCAAAATTTTTGCTAAAAGGGGCCAGGGGGCGGGCTGATTGAAAAACGAGCAAAATCAAGCACAGTTGGGGCGTTTTGGGAATATTATGAAGGATTTTCCAAAGTGGGCAAAAATTGAAAAAAACGACAGGGCCGGTAGTGTCGAAAAAGTCAAAAATGCGGATTTTCCCAAACCTTGCTAAAAGGGGCCAGGGGGGCGGGCTGAGTGAGAAAGGAGCAAAATCAAGCACAGTTGGGGCGTTTTGAGAAAATTGTGAAGGATTTTCCAAACCGGGCAAAATTTGAAAAAAACGACAGGTCCGGTAGTGTCGAAAAAGTCAAAAATGGGGATTTTCCCAAACCTTGCTAAAAGGGGCCAGGGGGGCGGGCTGAGTCAGAAAGGAGCAAAATCAAGCACAGTTGGGGCGTTGTGTGAAAATTGTGAAGGATTTTCCAAAGTGGGCAAAAATTGAAAAAAACGACAGGGCCGGTAGTGTCGAAAAAGTCAAAAATAAGGATTTTCCCAAACCTTGCTAAAAGGGGCCAGGGGGGCGGGCTGAGTGAGAAAGGAGCAAAATCAAGCACAGTTGGGGCGTTTTGAGAAAATTGTGAAGGATTTTCCAAACCGGGCAAAATTTGAAAAAAACGACAGGTCCGGTAGTGTCGAAAAAGTCAAAAATGGGGATTTTCAAAAACCTTGCTAAAAGGGGCCAGGGGGGCGGACTAAGTAAGAAAGGAGCAAAATCAAGCACAGTTGGGGCGTTTTGGGAAAATTGTGAAGGATTTTCCAAACCGGGCAAAATTTGAAAAAAACGACAGGGCCGGTAGTGTCGAAAAAGTCAAAAATGCTGATTTTCCCAAATGTTTGCTAAAAGGGGCCAGGGGCGGGCTTATTGAAAAACGAGCAAAATCAAGCACAGTTGGGGCGTTTTGGGAAAATTGTGAAGGATTTTCCAAAGTGGGCAAAATTTGAAAAAAACGACAGGTCCGGTAGTGTCGAAAAAGTCAAAAATTGGGATTTTCCAAAATTTTTGCTAAAAGGGGCCAGGGGGCGGGCTGATTGAAAAACGAGCAAAATCAAGCACAGTTGGGGCGTTTTGTGAAAATTGTGAAGGATTTTCCAAAGAGGGCAAACATTGAAAAAAACGACAGGGGCGGTAGTGTCGAAAAAGTCAAAAATGGGGATTTTCACAAACCTTGCTAAAAGGTGCCAGGGTGTGGACTGAGTCAGAAAGGAGCAAAATCAAGCACAGTTGGGGCGTTTTGAGAAAATTGTGAAGGATTTTCCAAAGTGGGCAAAATTTGAAAAAAACGACAGGTCCGGTAGTGTCGAAAAAGTCAAAAATTGGGATTTTCCCAAACCTTGCTAAAACGGGCCAGGGGGGCGGACTGAGTCAGAAATAAGCAAAATCAAGCACAGTTGGGGCGTTTTGAGAAAATTGTGAAGGATTTTCCAAAGTGGGCAAAAATTTTAAAAAACGACAGGGCCGGTAGTGTCGAAAAAGTCAAAAATGGGGATTTTCCCAAACCTTGCTAAAAGGGGCCAGGGGTGCGGACTGAGTCAGAAAGGAGCAAAATCAAGCACAGTTGGGGCGTTTTGGGAAAATTGTGAAGGATTTTCCAAACCGGGCATAAATTGAAAAAAAACGACAGGGCCGGTAGTGTCGAAAAAGTCAAAAATGCGGATTTTCCCAAATCTTTGCTAAAAGGGGCGAGGGGGCGGGCTTATTGAAAAACGAGCAAAATCAAAGACAGTTGGGGCGTTTTGGGAAAATTGTGAAGGATTTTCCAAACCGGGCAAAATTTGAAAAAAACGACAGTGCCGGTAGTGTCGAAAAAGTCAAAAATGGGGATTTTCCCAAACCTTGCTAAAAGGGGCCAGGGGTGCGGACTGAGTCAGAAAGGAGCAAAATCAAGCACAGTTGGGGCGTTTTGGGAAAATTGTGAAGGATTTTCCAAACCGGGCATAAATTGAAAAAAAAGACAGGGCCGGTAGTGTCGAAAAAGTCAAAAATGGGGATTTTCCCAAACCTTGCTAAAAGGGGCCAGGGGGGCGGGCTGAGTCAGAAAGGAGCAAAATCAAGCACAGTTGGGGCGTTGTGTGAAAACTGTGAAGGATTTTCCAAACCGGGCAAAATTTGAAAAAAAAGACAGGGCCGGTAGTGTCGAAAAAGTCAAAAATGGGGATTTTCAAAAAATTTGCTTAAAGAGGCCAGAGGGGGGGGCTGAGTGAAAAACGAGCAAAATCAAGCACAGTTGGGGCGTTTTGTGAAAATTGTGAAGGATTTTCCATAGTGGTCAAACATTGAAAAAAACGACAGGGCCGGTAGTGTCGAAAAAGTCAAAAATGGGGATTTTCCCAAACCTTGCTAAAAGGGGCCAGGGGGGCGGGCTGAGTCAGAAAGGAGCAAAATCAAGCACAGTTGGGGCGTTGTGTGAAAATTGTGAAGGATTTTCCAAAGTGGGCAAAAATTGAAAAAAAGGACAGGTCCGGTAGTGTCGAAAAAGTCAAAAATTGGGATTTTCCAAAATTTTTGCTAAAAGGGGCCAGGGGGCGGGCTGATTGAAAAACGAGCAAAATCGAGCACAGTTGGGGTGTTTTGTGAAAATTGTGAAGGATTTCCCAAACCGGGCAAAATTTGAAAAAAACGACAGGTCCGGTAGTGTCGAAAAAGTCAAAAATGGGGATTTTCCCAAACCTTGCTAAAAGGTGCCAGGGGGGCGGACTAAGTAAGAAAGGAGCAAAATCAAGCGCAGTTGGGGCGTTTTGGGAAAATTATGAAGGATTTTCCAAAGTGGGCAAAAATTGAAAAAAACGACAGGTCCGGTAGTGTCGAAAAAGTCAAAAATGCGGATTTTCCCAAACCTTGCTAAAAGGGGCCAGGGGGGCGGGCTGAGTGAGAAAGGAGCAAAATCAAGCACAGTTGGGGCGTTTTGAGAAAATTGTGAAGGATTTTCCAAACCGGGCAAAATTTGAAAAAAACGACAGGTCCGGTAGTGTCGAAAAAGTCAAAAATGGGGATTTTCCCAAACCTTGCTAAAAGGGGCCAGGGGGGCGGGCTGAGTCAGAAAGGAGCAAAATCAAGCACAGTTGGGGCGTTGTGTGAAAATTGTGAAGGATTTTCCAAAGTGGGCAAAAATTGAAAAAAACGACAGGGCCGGTAGTGTCGAAAAAGTCAAAAATGCGGATTTTCCCAAACCTTGCTAAAAGGGGCCAGGGGGGCGGACTAAGTAAGAAAGGAGCAAAATCAAGCACAGTTGGGGCGTTTTGGGAAAATTGTGAAGGATTTTCCAAAGTGGGCAAAATTTGAAAAAAAAGTCAGGGCCGGTAGTGTCGAAAAAGTCAAAAATGGGGATTTTCACAAAATTTGCTTAAAGAGGCCAGAGGGGGGGGGCTGAGTGAAAAACGAGCAAAATCAAGCACAGTTGGGGCGTTTTGTGAAAATTGTGAAGGATTTTCCATAGTGGGCAAAAATTGAAAAAAACGACAGGGCCGGTAGTGTCGAAAAAGTCAAAAATGGGGATTTTCCCAAACCTTGCTAAAAGGGGCCAGGGGGGCGGGCTGAGTCAGAAAGGAGCAAAATCAAGCACAGTTGGGGCGTTGTGTGAAAATTGTGAAGGATTTTCCAAAGTGGGCAAAAATTGAAAAAAACGACAGGGCCGGTAGTGTCGAAAAAGTCAAAAATGCGGATTTTCCCAAATCTTTGCTAAAAGGGGCCAGGGGGCGGGCTTATTGAAAAACGAGCAAAATCAAGCACAGTTGGGGCGTTGTGTGAAAATTGTGAAGGATTTTCCAAAGTGGGCAAAAATTTTAAAAAACGACAGGGCCGGTAGTGTCGAAAAAGTCAAAAATGGGGATTTTCCCAAACCTTGCTAAAAGGGGCCAGGGGTGCGGACTGAGTCAGAAAGGAGCAAAATCAAGCACAGTTGGGGCGTTTTGGGAAAATTGTGAAGGATTTTCCAAACCGGGCATAAATTGAAAAAAAACGACAGGGCCGGTAGTGTCGAAAAAGTCAAAAATGGGGATTTTCAAAAAATTTTGCTTAAAGAGGCCAGAGGGGGGGGCTGAGTGAAAAACGAGCGAAATCAAGCACAGTTGGGGCGTTTTGTGAAAATTGTGAAGGATTTTCCATAGTTGGCAAAAATTGAAAAAAACGACAGGGCCGGTAGTGTCGAAAAAGTCAAAAATGGGGATTTTCCCAAACCTTGCTAAAAGGGGCCAGGGGGGCGGACTGAGTCAGAAAGGAGCAAAATCAAGCACAGTTGGGGCGTTTTGGGAAAATTGTGAAGGATTTTCCAAACCGGGCAAAATTTGAAAAAAACGACAGGGCCGGTAGTGTCGAAAAAGTCAAAAATGGGGATTTTCTCATACCTTGCTAAAAGGGGCCAGGGGGGCGGGCTGAGTCAGAAAGGAGCAAAATCAAGCACAGTTGGGGCGTTGTGTGAAAATTGTGAAGGATTTTCCAAAGTGGGCAAAAATTGAAAAAAACGACAGGGCCGGTAGTGTCGAAAAAGTCAAAAATGCGGATTTTCCCAAATCCTTGCTAAAAGGGGCCAGGGGGGCTGACTAAGTAAGAAAGGAGCAAAATCAAGCACAGTTGGGGCGTTTTGGGAAAATTGTGAAGGATTTTCCAAACCGGGCAAAATTTGAAAAAAACGACAGGGCCGGTAGTGTCGAAAAAGTCAAAAATGCTGATTTTCCCAAATGTTTGCTAAAAGGGGCCAGGGGCGGGCTTATTGAAAAACGAGCAAAATCAAGCACAGTTGGGGCGTTTTGAGAAAATTTTGAAGGATTTTCCAAAGTGGGCAAAATTTGAAAAAAAACGACAGGTCCGGTAGTGTCGAAAAAGTCAAAAATTGGGATTTTCCAAAATTTTTGCTAAAAGGGGCCAGGGGGCGGGCTGATTGAAAAACGAGCAAAATCAAGCACAGTTGGGGCGTTTTGGGAATATTATGAAGGATTTTCCAAAGTGGGCAAAAATTGAAAAAAACGACAGGGCCGGTAGTGTCGAAAAAGTCAAAAATGCGGATTTTCCCAAACCTTGCTAAAAGGGGCCAGGGGGGCGGGCTGAGTGAGAAAGGAGCAAAATCAAGCACAGTTGGGGCGTTTTGAGAAAATTGTGAAGGATTTTCCAAACCGGGCAAAATTTGAAAAAAACGACAGGTCCGGTAGTGTCGAAAAAGTCAAAAATGGGGATTTTCCCAAACCTTGCTAAAAGGGGCCAGGGGGGCGGGCTGAGTCAGAAAGGAGCAAAATCAAGCACAGTTGGGGCGTTGTGTGAAAATTGTGAAGGATTTTCCAAAGTGGGCAAAAATTGAAAAAAACGACAGGGCCGGTAGTGTCGAAAAAGTCAAAAATAAGGATTTTCCCAAACCTTGCTAAAAGGGGCCAGGGGGGCGGGCTGAGTGAGAAAGGAGCAAAATCAAGCACAGTTGGGGCGTTTTGAGAAAATTGTGAAGGATTTTCCAAACCGGGCAAAATTTGAAAAAAACGACAGGTCCGGTAGTGTCGAAAAAGTCAAAAATGGGGATTTTCAAAAACCTTGCTAAAAGGGGCCAGGGGGGCGGACTAAGTAAGAAAGGAGCAAAATCAAGCACAGTTGGGGCGTTTTGGGAAAATTGTGAAGGATTTTCCAAACCGGGCAAAATTTGAAAAAAACGACAGGGCCGGTAGTGTCGAAAAAGTCAAAAATGCTGATTTTCCCAAATGTTTGCTAAAAGGGGCCAGGGGCGGGCTTATTGAAAAACGAGCAAAATCAAGCACAGTTGGGGCGTTTTGGGAAAATTGTGAAGGATTTTCCAAAGTGGGCAAAATTTGAAAAAAACGACAGGTCCGGTAGTGTCGAAAAAGTCAAAAATTGGGATTTTCCAAAATTTTTGCTAAAAGGGGCCAGGGGGCGGGCTGATTGAAAAACGAGCAAAATCAAGCACAGTTGGGGCGTTTTGTGAAAATTGTGAAGGATTTTCCAAAGAGGGCAAACATTGAAAAAAACGACAGGGGCGGTAGTGTCGAAAAAGTCAAAAATGGGGATTTTCACAAACCTTGCTAAAAGGTGCCAGGGTGTGGACTGAGTCAGAAAGGAGCAAAATCAAGCACAGTTGGGGCGTTTTGAGAAAATTGTGAAGGATTTTCCAAAGTGGGCAAAATTTGAAAAAAACGACAGGTCCGGTAGTGTCGAAAAAGTCAAAAATTGGGATTTTCCCAAACCTTGCTAAAACGGGCCAGGGGGGCGGACTGAGTCAGAAATAAGCAAAATCAAGCACAGTTGGGGCGTTTTGAGAAAATTGTGAAGGATTTTCCAAAGTGGGCAAAAATTTTAAAAAACGACAGGGCCGGTAGTGTCGAAAAAGTCAAAAATGGGGATTTTCCCAAACCTTGCTAAAAGGGGCCAGGGGTGCGGACTGAGTCAGAAAGGAGCAAAATCAAGCACAGTTGGGGCGTTTTGGGAAAATTGTGAAGGATTTTCCAAACCGGGCATAAATTGAAAAAAAACGACAGGGCCGGTAGTGTCGAAAAAGTCAAAAATGCGGATTTTCCCAAATCTTTGCTAAAAGGGGCGAGGGGGCGGGCTTATTGAAAAACGAGCAAAATCAAAGACAGTTGGGGCGTTTTGGGAAAATTGTGAAGGATTTTCCAAACCGGGCAAAATTTGAAAAAAAACGACAGTGCCGGTAGTGTCGAAAAAGTCAAAAATGGGGATTTTCCCAAACCTTGCTAAAAGGGGCCAGGGGTGCGGACTGAGTCAGAAAGGAGCAAAATCAAGCACAGTTGGGGCGTTTTGGGAAAATTGTGAAGGATTTTCCAAACCGGGCATAAATTGAAAAAAAAGACAGGGCCGGTAGTGTCGAAAAAGTCAAAAATGGGGATTTTCCCAAACCTTGCTAAAAGGGGCCAGGGGGGCGGGCTGAGTCAGAAAGGAGCAAAATCAAGCACAGTTGGGGCGTTGTGTGAAAACTGTGAAGGATTTTCCAAACCGGGCAAAATTTGAAAAAAAAGACAGGGCCGGTAGTGTCGAAAAAGTCAAAAATGGGGATTTTCAAAAAATTTGCTTAAAGAGGCCAGAGGGGGGGGCTGAGTGAAAAACGAGCAAAATCAAGCACAGTTGGGGCGTTTTGTGAAAATTGTGAAGGATTTTCCATAGTGGTCAAACATTGAAAAAAACGACAGGGCCGGTAGTGTCGAAAAAGTCAAAAATGGGGATTTTCCCAAACCTTGCTAAAAGGGGCCAGGGGGGCGGGCTGAGTCAGAAAGGAGCAAAATCAAGCACAGTTGGGGCGTTGTGTGAAAATTGTGAAGGATTTTCCAAAGTGGGCAAAAATTGAAAAAAAGGACAGGTCCGGTAGTGTCGAAAAAGTCAAAAATTGGGATTTTCCAAAATTTTTGCTAAAAGGGGCCAGGGGGCGGGCTGATTGAAAAACGAGCAAAATCGAGCACAGTTGGGGTGTTTTGTGAAAATTGTGAAGGATTTCCCAAACCGGGCAAAATTTGAAAAAAACGACAGGTCCGGTAGTGTCGAAAAAGTCAAAAATGGGGATTTTCCCAAACCTTGCTAAAAGGTGCCAGGGGGGCGGACTAAGTAAGAAAGGAGCAAAATCAAGCGCAGTTGGGGCGTTTTGGGAAAATTATGAAGGATTTTCCAAAGTGGGCAAAAATTGAAAAAAACGACAGGTCCGGTAGTGTCGAAAAAGTCAAAAATGCGGATTTTCCCAAACCTTGCTAAAAGGGGCCAGGGGGGCGGGCTGAGTGAGAAAGGAGCAAAATCAAGCACAGTTGGGGCGTTTTGAGAAAATTGTGAAGGATTTTCCAAACCGGGCAAAATTTGAAAAAAACGACAGGTCCGGTAGTGTCGAAAAAGTCAAAAATGGGGATTTTCCCAAACCTTGCTAAAAGGGGCCAGGGGGGCGGGCTGAGTCAGAAAGGAGCAAAATCAAGCACAGTTGGGGCGTTGTGTGAAAATTGTGAAGGATTTTCCAAAGTGGGCAAAAATTGAAAAAAACGACAGGGCCGGTAGTGTCGAAAAAGTCAAAAATGCGGATTTTCCCAAACCTTGCTAAAAGGGGCCAGGGGGGCGGACTAAGTAAGAAAGGAGCAAAATCAAGCACAGTTGGGGCGTTTTGGGAAAATTGTGAAGGATTTTCCAAAGTGGGCAAAATTTGAAAAAAAAGTCAGGGCCGGTAGTGTCGAAAAAGTCAAAAATGGGGATTTTCACAAAATTTGCTTAAAGAGGCCAGAGGGGGGGGGCTGAGTGAAAAACGAGCAAAATCAAGCACAGTTGGGGCGTTTTGTGAAAATTGTGAAGGATTTTCCATAGTGGGCAAAAATTGAAAAAAACGACAGGGCCGGTAGTGTCGAAAAAGTCAAAAATGGGGATTTTCCCAAACCTTGCTAAAAGGGGCCAGGGGGGCGGGCTGAGTCAGAAAGGAGCAAAATCAAGCACAGTTGGGGCGTTGTGTGAAAATTGTGAAGGATTTTCCAAAGTGGGCAAAAATTGAAAAAAACGACAGGGCCGGTAGTGTCGAAAAAGTCAAAAATGCGGATTTTCCCAAATCTTTGCTAAAAGGGGCCAGGGGGCGGGCTTATTGAAAAACGAGCAAAATCAAGCACAGTTGGGGCGTTGTGTGAAAATTGTGAAGGATTTTCCAAAGTGGGCAAAAATTTTAAAAAACGACAGGGCCGGTAGTGTCGAAAAAGTCAAAAATGGGGATTTTCCCAAACCTTGCTAAAAGGGGCCAGGGGTGCGGACTGAGTCAGAAAGGAGCAAAATCAAGCACAGTTGGGGCGTTTTGGGAAAATTGTGAAGGATTTTCCAAACCGGGCATAAATTGAAAAAAAACGACAGGGCCGGTAGTGTCGAAAAAGTCAAAAATGGGGATTTTCCCAAACCTTGCTAAAAGGGGCCAGGGGGGCGGACTGAGTCAGAAAGGAGCAAAATCAAGCACAGTTGGGGCGTTTTGGGAAAATTGTGAAGGATTTTCCAAACCGGGCAAAATTTGAAAAAAACGACAAGGCCGGTAGTGTCGAAAAAGTCAAAAATGGGGATTTTCCCAAATTTTTGCTAAAAGGGGCCAGGGGGCGGGCTGATTGAAAAACGAGCAAAATCAAGCACAGTTGGGGCGTTTTGGGAAAATTGTGAAGGATTTTCCAAACCGGGCAAAATTTGAAAAAAAGACAGGGCCGGTAGTGTCGAAAAAGTCAAAAATGGGGATTTTCCCAAACCTTGCTAAAAGGTGCCAGGGGGCGGACTGAGTCAGAAAGGAGCAAAATCAAGCACAGTTGGGGCGTTTTGTGAAAATTGTGAAGTATTTTCCATAGTGGGCAAAAATTGAAAAAAACGACACGGCCGGTAGTGTCGAAAAAGTCAAAAATGCGGATTTTCCCAAATCTTGCTAAAAGGGGCCAGGGGTGCGGACTGAGTCAGAAAGGAGCAAAATCAAGCACAGTTGGGGCGTTTTGGGAAAATTGTGAAGGATTTTCCAAACCGGGCATGAATTGAAAAAAAACGACAGGGCCGGTAGTGTCGAAAAAGTCAAAAATGCGGATTTTCCCAAATCTTTGCTAAAAGGGGCCAGGGGGCGGGCTTATTGAAAAACGAGCAAAATCAAGCACAGTTGGGGCGTTTTGGGAAAATTGTGAAGGATTTTCCAAACCGGGCAAAATTTGAAAAAAACGACAGTGCCGGTAGTGTCGAAAAAGTCAAAAATGGGGATTTTCCCAAACTTTGCTTAAAGAGGCCAGAGGGGGGGGCTGGGTGAAAAAGGAGCAAAATCAAGCACAGTTGGGGCGTTTTGTGAAAATTGTGAAGGATTTTCCAAAGTGGGCAAAAATTGAAAAAAACGACAGGGCCGGTAGTGTCGAAAAAGTCAAAAATGGGGATTTTCCCAAACCTTGCTAAAAGGTGCCAGGGGGTGGACTGAGTCAGAAAGGAGCAAAATCAAGCACAGTTGGGGCGTTTTGAGAAAATTGTGAAGGATTTTCCAAAGTGGGCAAAATTTGAAAAAACGACAGGGCCGGTAGTGTCGAAAAAGTCAAAAATGGGGATTTTCCCAAACCTTGCTAAAAGGGGCCAGGGGTGCGGACTGAGTCAGAAAGGAGCAAAATCAAGCACAGTTGGGGCGTTTTGGGAAAATTGTGAAGGATTTTCCAAACCGGGCATAAATTGAAAAAAAAGACAGGGCCGGTAGTGTCGAAAAAGTCAAAAATGGGGATTTTCCCAAACCTTGCTGAAAGGGGCCAGGGGGGCGGGCTGAGTGAGAAAGGAGCAAAATCAAGCACAGTTGGGGCGTTGTGTGAAAACTGTGAAGGATTTTCCAAACCGGGCAAAATTTGAAAAAAAAGACAGGGCCGGTAGTGTCGAAAAAGTCAAAAATGGGGATTTTCAAAAAATTTTGCTTAAAGAGGCCAGAGGGGGGGGCTGAGTGAAAAACGAGCTAAATCAAGCACAGTTGGGGCGTTTTGTGAAAATTGTGAAGGATTTTCCATAGTTGGCAAAAATTGAAAAAAACGACAGGGCCGGTAGTGTCGAAAAAGTCAAAAATGGGGATTTTCCCAAACCTTGCTAAAAGGGGCCAGGGGGGCGGACTGAGTCAGAAAGGAGCAAAATCAAGCACAGTTGGGGCGTTTTGGGAAAATTGTGAAGGATTTTCCAAACCGGGCAAAATTTGAAAAAAACGACAAGGCCGGTAGTGTCGAAAAAGTCAAAAAATTGGGATTTTCCAAAATTTTTGCTAAAAGGGGCCAGGGGGCGGGCTGATTGAAAAACGAGCAAAATCAAGCACAGTTGGGGCGTTTTGTGAAAATTGTGAAGGATTTTCCAAACCGGGCAAAATTTGAAAAAAACGACAGGGCCGGTAGTGTCGAAAAAGTCAAAAATGGGGATTTTCCCAAACCTTGCTAAAAGGTGCCAGGGGGCGGACTGAGTCAGAAAGGAGCAAAATCAAGCACAGTTGGGGCGTTTTGGGAAAATTGTGAATGATTTTCCAACGTGGGCAAAAATTGAAAAAAACGACAGGGCCGGTAGTGTCGAAAAAGTCAAAAATGCGGATTTTCCCAAACCTTGCTAAAAGGGGCCAGGGGTGCGGACTGAGTCAGAAAGGAGCAAAATCAAGCACAGTTGGGGCGTTTTGGGAAAATTGTGAAGGATTTTCCAAACCGGGCATAAATTGAAAAAAAGACAGGGCCGGTAGTGTCGAAAAAGTCAAAAATGGGGATTTTCCCAAACCTTGCTAAAAGGGGCCAGGGGGGCGGACTGAGTCAGAAAGGAGCAAAATCAAGCACAGTTGGGGCGTTTTGGGAAAATTGTGAAGGATTTTCCAAACCGGGCAAAATTTGAAAAAAACGACAAGGCCGGTAGTGTCGAAAAAGTCAAAAATGGGGATTTTCCCAAATCCTTGCTAAAAGGGGCCAGGGGGGCGGGCTGAGTGAGAAAGGAGCAAAATCAAGCACAGTTGGGGCGTTGTGTGAAAACTGTGAAGGATTTTCCAAACCGGGCAAAATTTGAAAAAAACGACAGGGCCGGTAGTGTCGAAAAAGTCAAAAATGGGGATTTTCAAAAAATTTGCTTAAAGAGGCCAGAGGGGGGGGGCTGAGTGAAAAACGAGCAAAATCAAGCACAGTTGGGGCGTTTTGTGAAAATTGTGAAGGATTTTCCATAGTGGGCAAAAATTGAAAAAAACGACAGGGCCGGTAGTGTCGAAAAAGTCAAAAATGGGGATTTTCCCAAACCTTGCTAAAAGGGGCCAGGGGGGCGGGCTGAGTCAGAAAGGAGCAAAATCAAGCACAGTTGGGGCGTTTTGGGAAAATTGTGAAGGATTTTCCAAACCGGGCATAAATTGAAAAAAAACGACAGGGCCGGTAGTGTCGAAAAAGTCAAAAATGGGGATTTTCCCAAACCTTGCTAAAAGGGGCCAGGGGGGCGGACTGAGTCAGAAAGGAGCAAAATCAAGCACAGTTGGGGCGTTTTGGGAAAATTGTGAAGGATTTTCCAAACCGGGCAAAATTTGAAAAAAACGACAAGGCCGGTAGTGTCGAAAAAGTCAAAAATGGGGATTTTCTCATACCTTGCTAAAAGGGGCCAGGGGGGCGGGCTGAGTCAGAAAGGAGCAAAATCAAGCACAGTTGGGGCGTTGTGTGAAAATTGTGAAGGATTTTCCAAAGTGGGCAAAAATTGAAAAAAACGACAGGGCCGGTAGTGTCGAAAAAGTCAAAAATGCGGATTTTCCCAAATCCTTGCTAAAAGGGGCCAGGGGGGCTGACTAAGTAAGAAAGGAGCAAAATCAAGCACAGTTGGGGCGTTTTGGGAAAATTGTGAAGGATTTTCCAAACCGGGCAAAATTTGAAAAAAACGACAGGGCCGGTAGTGTCGAAAAAGTCAAAAATGCTGATTTTCCCAAATGTTTGCTAAAAGGGGCCAGGGGCGGGCTTATTGAAAAACGAGCAAAATCAAGCACAGTTGGGGCGTTTTGAGAAAATTTTGAAGGATTTTCCAAAGTGAGCAAAATTTGAAAAAAAACGACAGGTCCGGTAGTGTCGAAAAAGTCAAAAATTGGGATTTTCCAAAATTTTTGCTAAAAGGGGCCAGGGGGCGGGCTGATTGAAAAACGAGCAAAATCAAGGACAGTTGGGGCGTTTTGGGAATATTATGAAGGATTTTCCAAAGTGGGCAAAAATTGAAAAAAACGACAGGGCCGGTAGTGTCGAAAAAGTCAAAAATGCGGATTTTCCCAAACCTTGCTAAAAGGGGCCAGGGGGGCGGGCTGAGTGAGAAAGGAGCAAAATCAAGCACAGTTGGGGCGTTTTGAGAAAATTGTGAAGGATTTTCCAAACCGGGCAAAATTTGAAAAAAACGACAGGTCCGGTAGTGTCGAAAAAGTCAAAAATGGGGATTTTCCCAAACCTTGCTAAAAGGGGCCAGGGGGGCGGGCTGAGTCAGAAAGGAGCAAAATCAAGCACAGTTGGGGCGTTGTGTGAAAATTGTGAAGGATTTTCCAAAGTGGGCAAAAATTGAAAAAAACGACAGGGCCGGTAGTGTCGAAAAAGTCAAAAATAAGGATTTTCCCAAACCTTGCTAAAAGGGGCCAGGGGGGCGGGCTGAGTGAGAAAGGAGCAAAATCAAGCACAGTTGGGGCGTTTTGAGAAAATTGTGAAGGATTTTCCAAACCGGGCAAAATTTGAAAAAAACGACAGGTCCGGTAGTGTCGAAAAAGTCAAAAATGGGGATTTTCAAAAACCTTGCTAAAAGGGGCCAGGGGGGCGGACTAAGTAAGAAAGGAGCAAAATCAAGCACAGTTGGGGCGTTTTGGGAAAATTGTGAAGGATTTTCCAAACCGGGCAAAATTTGAAAAAAACGACAGGGCCGGTAGTGTCGAAAAAGTCAAAAATGCTGATTTTCCCAAATGTTTGCTAAAAGGGGCCAGGGGCGGGCTTATTGAAAAACGAGCAAAATCAAGCACAGTTGGGGCGTTTTGGGAAAATTGTGAAGGATTTTCCAAAGTGGGCAAAATTTGAAAAAAACGACAGGTCCGGTAGTGTCGAAAAAGTCAAAAATTGGGATTTTCCAAAATTTTTGCTAAAAGGGGCCAGGGGGCGGGCTGATTGAAAAACGAGCAAAATCAAGCACAGTTGGGGCGTTTTGTGAAAATTGTGAAGGATTTTCCAAAGAGGGCAAACATTGAAAAAAACGACAGGGGCGGTAGTGTCGAAAAAGTCAAAAATGGGGATTTTCACAAACCTTGCTAAAAGGTGCCAGGGTGTGGACTGAGTCAGAAAGGAGCAAAATCAAGCACAGTTGGGGCGTTTTGAGAAAATTGTGAAGGATTTTCCAAAGTGGGCAAAATTTGAAAAAAACGACAGGTCCGGTAGTGTCGAAAAAGTCAAAAATTGGGATTTTCCCAAACCTTGCTAAAACGGGCCAGGGGGGCGGACTGAGTCAGAAATAAGCAAAATCAAGCACAGTTGGGGCGTTTTGAGAAAATTGTGAAGGATTTTCCAAAGTGGGCAAAAATTTTAAAAAACGACAGGGCCGGTAGTGTCGAAAAAGTCAAAAATGGGGATTTTCCCAAACCTTGCTAAAAGGGGCCAGGGGTGCGGACTGAGTCAGAAAGGAGCAAAATCAAGCACAGTTGGGGCGTTTTGGGAAAATTGTGAAGGATTTTCCAAACCGGGCATAAATTGAAAAAAAACGACAGGGCCGGTAGTGTCGAAAAAGTCAAAAATGCGGATTTTCCCAAATCTTTGCTAAAAGGGGCGAGGGGGCAGGCTTATTGAAAAACGAGCAAAATCAAAGACAGTTGGGGCGTTTTGGGAAAATTGTGAAGGATTTTCCAAACCGGGCAAAATTTGAAAAAAACGACAGTGCCGGTAGTGTCGAAAAAGTCAAATATGGGGATTTTCCCAAACTTTGCTTAAAGAGGCCAGAGGGGGGGGGCTGGGTGAAAAAGGAGCAAAATCAAGCACAGTTGGGGCGTTTTGTGAAAATTGTGAAGGATTTTCCAAAGTGGGCAAAAATTGAAAAAAACGACAGGGCCGGTAGTGTCGAAAAAGTCAAAAATGGGGATTTTCCCAAACCTTGCTAAAAGGTGCCAGGGGGTGGACTGAGTCAGAAAGGAGCAAAATCAAGCACAGTTGGGGCGTTTTGAGAAAATTGTGAAGGATTTTCCAAAGTGGGCAAAATTTGAAAAAACGACAGGGCCGGTAGTGTCGAAAAAGTCAAAAATGGGGATTTTCCCAAACCTTGCTAAAAGGGGCCAGGGGTGCGGACTGAGTCAGAAAGGAGCAAAATCAAGCACAGTTGGGGCGTTTTGGGAAAATTGTGAAGGATTTTCCAAACCGGGCATAAATTGAAAAAAAAGACAGGGCCGGTAGTGTCGAAAAAGTCAAAAATGGGGATTTTCCCAAACCTTGCTAAAAGGGGCCAGGGGGGCGGGCTGAGTCAGAAAGGAGCAAAATCAAGCACAGTTGGGGCGTTGTGTGAAAATTGTGAAGGATTTTCCAAAGTGGGCAAAAATTGAAAAAAACGACAGGGCCGGTAGTGTCGAAAAAGTCAAAAATGCGGATTTTCCCAAACCTTGCTAAAAGGGGCCAGGGGGGCGGACTAAGTAAGAAAGGAGCAAAATCAAGCACAGTTGGGGCGTTTTGGGAAAATTGTGAAGGATTTTCCAAAGTGGGCAAAATTTGAAAAAAAAGTCAGGGCCGGTAGTGTCGAAAAAGTCAAAAATGGGGATTTTCACAAAATTTGCTTAAAGAGGCCAGAGGGGGGGGGCTGAGTGAAAAACGAGCAAAATCAAGCACAGTTGGGGCGTTTTGTGAAAATTGTGAAGGATTTTCCATAGTGGGCAAAAATTGAAAAAAACGACAGGGCCGGTAGTGTCGAAAAAGTCAAAAATGGGGATTTTCCCAAACCTTGCTAAAAGGGGCCAGGGGGGCGGGCTGAGTCAGAAAGGAGCAAAATCAAGCACAGTTGGGGCGTTGTGTGAAAATTGTGAAGGATTTTCCAAAGTGGGCAAAAATTGAAAAAAACGACAGGGCCGGTAGTGTCGAAAAAGTCAAAAATGCGGATTTTCCCAAATCTTTGCTAAAAGGGGCAAGGGGGCGGGCTTATTGAAAAACGAGCAAAATCAAGCACAGTTGGGGCGTTGTGTGAAAATTGTGAAGGATTTTCCAAAGTGGGCAAAAATTTTAAAAAACGACAGGGCCGGTAGTGTCGAAAAAGTCAAAAATGGGGATTTTCCCAAACCTTGCTAAAAGGGGCCAGGGGTGCGGACTGAGTCAGAAAGGAGCAAAATCAAGCACAGTTGGGGCGTTTTGGGAAAATTGTGAAGGATTTTCCAAAGTGGGCAAAATTTGAAAAAAACGACAAGGCCGGTAGTGTCGAAAAAGTCAAAAATGGGGATTTTCCCAAATTTTTGCTAAAAGGGGCCAGGGGGCGGGCTGATTGAAAAACGAGCAAAATCAAGCACAGTTGGGGCGTTTTGGGAAAATTGTGAAGGATTTTCCAAACCGGGCAAAATTTGAAAAAAAGACAGGGCCGGTAGTGTCGAAAAAGTCAAAAATGGGGATTTTCCCAAATGTTTGCTAAAAGGGGCCAGGGGCGGGCTTATTGAAAAACGAGCAAAATCAAGCACAGTTGGGGCGTTTTGAGAAAATTTTGAAGGATTTTCCAAAGTGGGCAAAATTTGAAAAAAAACGACAGGTCCGGTAGTGTCGAAAAAGTCAAAAATTGGGATTTTCCAAAATTTTTGCTAAAAGGGGCCAGGGGGGCGGACTAAGTAAGAAAGGAGCAAAATCAAGAACAGTTGGGGCGTTTTGGGAAAATTGTGAAGGATTTTCCAAAGTGGGCAAAATTTGAAAAAAAAGTCAGGGCCGGTAGTGTCGAAAAAGTCAAAAATGGGGATTTTCACAAAATTTGCTTAAAGAGGCCAGAGGGGGGGGGCTGAGTGAAAAACGAGCAAAATCAAGCACAGTTGGGGCGTTTTGTGAAAATTGTGAAGGATTTTCCATAGTGGGCAAAAATTGAAAAAAACGACAGGGCCGGTAGTGTCGAAAAAGTCAAAAATGGGGATTTTCCCAAACCTTGCTAAAAGGGGCCAGGGGGGCGGGCTGAGTCAGAAAGGAGCAAAATCAAGCACAGTTGGGGCGTTGTGTGAAAATTGTGAAGGATTTTCCAAAGTGGGCAAAAATTGAAAAAAACGACAGGGCCGGTAGTGTCGAAAAAGTCAAAAATGCGGACTTTCCCAAATCTTTGCTAAAAGGGGCAAGGGGGCGGGCTTATTGAAAAACGAGCAAAATCAAGCACAGTTGGGGCGTTGTGTGAAAATTGTGAAGGATTTTCCAAAGTGGGCAAAAATTTTAAAAAACGACAGGGCCGGTAGTGTCGAAAAAGTCAAAAATGGGGATTTTCCCAAACCTTGCTAAAAGGGGCCAGGGGTGCGGACTGAGTCAGAAAGGAGCAAAATCAAGCACAGTTGGGGCGTTTTGGGAAAATTGTGAAGGATTTTCCAAACCGGGCATAAATTGAAAAAAAACGACAGGGCCGGTAGTGTCGAAAAAGTCAAAAATGGGGATTTTCCCAAACCTTGCTAAAAGGGGCCAGGGGGGCGGACTGAGTCAGAAAGGAGCAAAATCAAGCACAGTTGGGGCGTTTTGGGAAAATTGTGAAGGATTTTCCAAACCGGGCAAAATTTGAAAAAAACGACAAGGCCGGTAGTGTCGAAAAAGTCAAAAATGGGGATTTTCCCAAATTTTTGCTAAAAGGGGCCAGGGGGCGGGCTGATTGAAAAACGAGCAAAATCAAGCACAGTTGGGGCGTTTTGGGAAAATTGTGAAGGATTTTCCAAACCGGGCAAAATTTGAAAAAAAGACAGGGCCGGTAGTGTCGAAAAAGTCAAAAATGGGGATTTTCCCAAACCTTGCTAAAAGGTGCCAGGGGGCGGACTGAGTCAGAAAGGAGCAAAATCAAGCACAGTTGGGGCGTTTTGTGAAAATTGTGAAGTATTTTCCATAGTGGGCAAAAATTGAAAAAAACGACACGGCCGGTAGTGTCGAAAAAGTCAAAAATGCGGATTTTCCCAAATCTTGCTAAAAGGGGCCAGGGGTGCGGACTGAGTCAGAAAGGAGCAAAATCAAGCACAGTTGGGGCGTTTTGGGAAAATTGTGAAGGATTTTCCAAACCGGGCATGAATTGAAAAAAAACGACAGGGCCGGTAGTGTCGAAAAAGTCAAAAATGCGGATTTTCCCAAATCTTTGCTAAAAGGGGCCAGGGGGCGGGCTTATTGAAAAACGAGCAAAATCAAGCACAGTTGGGGCGTTTTGGGAAAATTGTGAAGGATTTTCCAAACCGGGCAAAATTTGAAAAAAACGACAGTGCCGGTAGTGTCGAAAAAGTCAAAAATGGGGATTTTCCCAAACTTTGCTTAAAGAGGCCAGAGGGGGGGGCTGGGTGAAAAAGGAGCAAAATCAAGCACAGTTGGGGCGTTTTGTGAAAATTGTGAAGGATTTTCCAAAGTGGGCAAAAATTGAAAAAAACGACAGGGCCGGTAGTGTCGAAAAAGTCAAAAATGGGGATTTTCCCAAACCTTGCTAAAAGGTGCCAGGGGGTGGACTGAGTCAGAAAGGAGCAAAATCAAGCACAGTTGGGGCGTTTTGAGAAAATTGTGAAGGATTTTCCAAAGTGGGCAAAATTTGAAAAAACGACAGGGCCGGTAGTGTCGAAAAAGTCAAAAATGGGGATTTTCCCAAACCTTGCTAAAAGGGGCCAGGGGTGCGGACTGAGTCAGAAAGGAGCAAAATCAAGCACAGTTGGGGCGTTTTGGGAAAATTGTGAAGGATTTTCCAAACCGGGCATAAATTGAAAAAAAAGACAGGGCCGGTAGTGTCGAAAAAGTCAAAAATGGGGATTTTCCCAAACCTTGCTAAAAGGGGCCAGGGGGGCGGGCTGAGTGAGAAAGGAGCAAAATCAAGCACAGTTGGGGCGTTGTGTGAAAACTGTGAAGGATTTTCCAAACCGGGCAAAATTTGAAAAAAAAGACAGGGCCGGTAGTGTCGAAAAAGTCAAAAATGGGGATTTTCAAAAAATTTGCTTAAAGAGGCCAGAGGGGGGGGCTGAGTGAAAAACGAGCAAAATCAAGCACAGTTGGGGCGTTTTGTGAAAATTGTGAAGGATTTTCCATAGTGGGCAAACATTGAAAAAAACGACAGGGCCGGTAGTGTCGAAAAAGTCAAAAATGGGGATTTTCCCAAACCTTGCTAAAAGGGGCCAGGGGGGCGGGCTGAGTCAGAAAGGAGCAAAATCAAGCACAGTTGGGGCGTTGTGTGAAAATTGTGAAGGATTTTGCAAAGTGGGCAAAAATTGAAAAAAACGACAGGTCCGGTAGTGTCGAAAAAGTCAAAAATTGGGATTTTCCAAAATTTTTGCTAAAAGGGGCCAGGGGGCGGGCTGATTGAAAAACGAGCAAAATCAAGCACAGTTGGGGCGTTTGGTGAAAATTGTGAAGGATTTCCCAAACCGGGCAAAATTTGAAAAAAACGACAGGTCCGGTAGTGTCGAAAAAGTCAAAAATGGGGATTTTCCCAAACCTCGCTTAAAGGGGCCAGGGGGGCGGACTAAGTAAGAAAGGAGCAAAATCAAGCGCAGTTGGGGCGTTTTGGGAAAATTATGAAGGATTTTCCAAAGTGGGCAAAAATTGAAAAAAACGACAGGTCCGGTAGTGTCGAAAAAGTCAAAAATGCGGATTTTCCCAAACCTTGCTAAAAGGGGCCAGGGGGGCGGGCTGAGTGAGAAAGGAGCAAAATCAAGCACAGTTGGGGCGTTTTGAGAAAATTTTGAAGGATTTTCCAAACCGGGCAAAATTTGAAAAAAACGACAGGTCCGGTAGTGTCGAAAAAGTCAAAAATGGGGATTTTCCCAAACCTTGCTAAAAGGGGCCAGGGGGGCGGGCTGAGTCAGAAAGGAGCAAAATCAAGCACAGTTGGGGCGTTGTGTGAAAATTGTGAAGGATTTTCCAAAGTGGGCAAAAATTGAAAAAAACGACAGGGCCGGTAGTGTCGAAAAAGTCAAAAATGCGGATTTTCCCAAACCTTGCTAAAAGGGGCCAGGGGGGCGGACTAAGTAAGAAAGGAGCAAAATCAAGCACAGTTGGGGCGTTTTGGGAAAATTGTGAAGGATTTTCCAAACCGGGCAAAATTTGAAAAAACGACAGGGCCGGTAGTGTCGAAAAAGTCAAAAATGCTGATTTTCCCAAATGTTTGCTAAAAGGGGCCAGGGGCGGGCTTATTGAAAAACGAGCAAAATCAAGCACAGTTGGGGCGTTTTGAGAAAATTTTGAAGGATTTTCCAAAGTGGGCAAAATTTGAAAAAAACGACAGGTCCGGTAGTGTCGAAAAAGTCAAAAATTGGGATTTTCCCAAACCTTGCTAAAACGGGCCAGGGGGGCGGACTGAGTCAGAAAGGAGCAAAATCAAGCACAGTTGGGGCGTTTTGGGAAAATTGTGAAGGATTTTCCAAAGTGGGCAAAATTTGAAAAAAACGACAGGTCCGGTAGTGTCGAAAAAGTCAAAAATTGGGATTTTCCAAAAATTTTGCTAAAAGGGGCCAGGGGGCGGGCTGATTGAAAAACGAGCAAAATCAAGCACAGTTGGGGCGTTTTGTGAAAATTGTGAAGGATTTTCCAAACCGGGCAAAATTTGAAAAAAACGACAGGGCCGGTAGTGTCGAAAAAGTCAAAAATGGGGATTTTCCCAAACCTTGCTAAAAGGGGCCAGGGGTGCGGACTGAGTCAGAAAGGAGCAAAATCAAGCACAGTTGGGGCGTTTTGGGAAAATTGTGAAGGATTTTCCAAACCGGGCATAAATTGAAAAAAAACGACAGGGCCGGTAGTGTCGAAAAAGTCAAAAATGGGGATTTTCCCAAACCTTGCTAAAAGGGGCCAGGGGGGCGGACTGAGTCAGAAAGGAGCAAAATCAAGCACAGTTGGGGCGTTTTGAGAACATTTTGAAGGATTTTCCAAAGTGGGCAAAATTTGAAAAAAACGACAGGTCCGGTAGTGTCGAAAAAGTCAAAAATTGGGATTTTCCCAAACCTTGCTAAAACGGGCTAGGGGGGCGGACTGAGTCAGAAAGGAGCAAAATCAAGCACAGTTGGGGCGTTTTGGGAAAATTGTGAAGGATTTTCCAAAGTGGGCAAAATTTGAAAAAAACGACAGGTCCGGTAGTGTCGAAAAAGTCAAAAATTGGGATTTTCCAAAATTTTTGCTAAAAGGGGCCAGGGGGCGGGCTGATTGAAAAACGAGCAAAATCAAGCACAGTTGGGGCGTTTTGTGAAAATTGTGAAGGATTTTCCAAAGAGGGCAAACATTGAAAAAAACGACAGGGGCGGTAGTGTCGAAAAAGTCAAAAATGGGGATTTTCACAAACCTTGCTAAAAGGTGCCAGGGTGTGGACTGAGTCAGAAAGGAGCAAAATCAAGCACAGTTGGGGCGTTTTGAGAAAATTGTGAAGGATTTTCCAAAGTGGGCAAAATTTGAAAAAAACGACAGGTCCGGTAGTGTCGAAAAAGTCAAA
Source organism: Scomber scombrus (assembly GCF_963691925.1). Taxonomy (NCBI): domain Eukaryota; kingdom Metazoa; phylum Chordata; class Actinopteri; order Scombriformes; family Scombridae; genus Scomber; species Scomber scombrus. Next base: position 149,083 of record NW_026910686.1, on the reverse strand, counting down.
AATTGGGATTTTCCCAAACCTTGCTAAAACGGGCCAGGGGGGCGGACTGAGTCAGAAATGAGCAAAATCAAGCACAGTTGGGGCGTTTTGAGAAAATTGTGAAGGATTTTCCAAAGTGGGCAAAAATTTTAAAAAACGACAGGGCCGGTAGTGTCGAAAAAGTCAAAAATGGGGATTTTCCCAAACCTTGCTAAAAGGGGCCAGGGGTGCGGACTGAGTCAGAAAGGAGCAAAATCAAGCACAGTTGGGGCGTTTTGGGAAAATTGTGAAGGATTTTCCAAACCGGGCATAAATTGAAAAAAAACGACAGGGCCGGTAGTGTCGAAAAAGTCAAAAATGCGGATTTTCCCAAATCTTTGCTAAAAGGGGCGAGGGGGCGGGCTTATTGAAAAACGAGCAAAATCAAAGACAGTTGGGGCGTTTTGGGAAAATTGTGAAGGATTTTCCAAACCGGGCAAAATTTGAAAAAAACGACAGTGCCGGTAGTGTCGAAAAAGTCAAAAATGGGGATTTTCCCAAACTTTGCTTAAAGAGGCCAGAGGGGGGGGGGCTGGGTGAAAAAGGAGCAAAATCAAGCACAGTTGGGGCGTTTTGTGAAAATTGTGAAGGATTTTCCAAAGTGGGCAAAAATTGAAAAAAACGACAGGGCCGGTAGTGTCGAAAAAGTCAAAAATGGGGATTTTCCCAAACCTTGCTAAAAGGTGCCAGGGGGTGGACTGAGTCAGAAAGGAGCAAAATCAAGCACAGTTGGGGCGTTTTGAGAAAATTGTGAAGGATTTTCCAAAGTGGGCAAAATTTGAAAAAACGACAGGGCCGGTAGTGTCGAAAAAGTCAAAAATGGGGATTTTCCCAAACCTTGCTAAAAGGGGCCAGGGGTGCGGACTGAGTCAGAAAGGAGCAAAATCAAGCACAGTTGGGGCGTTTTGGGAAAATTGTGAAGGATTTTCCAAACCGGGCATAAATTGAAAAAAAAGACAGGGCCGGTAGTGTCGAAAAAGTCAAAAATGGGGATTTTCCCAAATCTTGCTAAAAGGGGCCAGGGGGGCGGGCTGAGTCAGAAAGGAGCAAAATCAAGCACAGTTGGGGCGTTGTGTGAAAACTGTGAAGGATTTTCCAAACCGGGCAAAATTTGAAAAAAAAGACAGGGCCGGTAGTGTCGAAAAAGTCAAAAATGGGGATTTTCAAAAAATTTGCTTAAAGAGGCCAGAGGGGGGGGCTGAGTGAAAAACGAGCAAAATCAAGCACAGTTGGGGCGTTTTGTGAAAATTGTGAAGGATTTTCCATAGTGGTCAAACATTGAAAAAAACGACAGGGCCGGTAGTGTCGAAAAAGTCAAAAATGGGGATTTTCCCAAACCTTGCTAAAAGGGGCCAGGGGGGCGGGCTGAGTCAGAAAGGAGCAAAATCAAGCACAGTTGGGGCGTTGTGTGAAAATTGTGAAGGATTTTCCAAAGTGGGCAAAAATTGAAAAAAACGACAGGTCCGGTAGTGTCGAAAAAGTCAAAAATTGGGATTTTCCAAAATTTTTGCTAAAAGGGGCCAGGGGGCGGGCTGATTGAAAAACGAGCAAAATCAAGCACAGTTGGGGTGTTTTGTGAAAATTGTGAAGGATTTCCCAAACCGGGCAAAATTTGAAAAAAACGACAGGTCCGGTAGTGTTGAAAAAGTCAAAAATGGGGATTTTCCCAAACCTTGCTAAAAGGGGCCAGGGGGGCGGACTAAGTAAGAAAGGAGCAAAATCAAGCGCAGTTGGGGCGTTTTGGGAAAATTATGAAGGATTTTCCAAAGTGGGCAAAAATTGAAAAAAACGACAGGTCCGGTAGTGTCGAAAAAGTCAAAAATGCGGATTTTCCCAAACCTTGCTAAAAGGGGCCAGGGGGGCGGGCTGAGTGAGAAAGGAGCAAAATCAAGCACAGTTGGGGCGTTTTGAGAAAATTGTGAAGGATTTTCCAAACCGGGCAAAATTTGAAAAAAACGACAGGTCCGGTAGTGTCGAAAAAGTCAAAAATGGGGATTTTCCCAAACCTTGCTAAAAGGGGCCAGGGGGGCGGGCTGAGTCAGAAAGGAGCAAAATCAAGCACAGTTGGGGCGTTGTGTGAAAATTGTGAAGGATTTTCCAAAGTGGGCAAAAATTGAAAAAAACGACAGGGCCGGTAGTGTCGAAAAAGTCAAAAATGCGGATTTTCCCAAACCTTGCTAAAAGGGGCCAGGGGGGCGGACTAAGTAAGAAAGGAGCAAAATCAAGCACAGTTGGGGCGTTTTGGGAAAATTGTGAAGGATTTTCCAAAGTGGGCAAAATTTGAAAAAACGACAGGGCCGGTAGTGTCGAAAAAGTCAAAAATGCTGATTTTCCCAAATGTTTGCTAAAAGGGGCCAGGGGCGGGCTTATTGAAAAACGAGCAAAATCAAGCACAGTTGGGGCGTTTTGAGAAAATTGTGAAGGATTTTCCAAAGTGGGCAAAATTTGAAAAAACGACAGGGCCGGTAGTGTCGAAAAAGTCAAAAATGGGGATTTTCCCAAACCTTGCTAAAAGGGGCCAGGGGTGCGGACTAAGTCAGAAAGGAGCAAAATCAAGCACAGTTGGGGCGTTTTGGGAAAATTGTGAAGGATTTTCCAAACCGGGCATAAATTGAAAAAAAAGACAGGGCCGGTAGTGTCGAAAAAGTCAAAAATGGGGATTTTCCCAAACCTTGCTAAAAGGGGCCAGGGGGGCGGGCTGAGTCAGAAAGGAGCAAAATCAAGCACAGTTGGGGCGTTGTGTGAAAACTGTGAAGGATTTTCCAAACCGGGCAAAATTTGAAAAAAAAGACAGGGCCGGTAGTGTCGAAAAAGTCAAAAATGGGGATTTTCAAAAAATTTGCTTAAAGAGGCCAGAGGGGGGGGCTGAGTGAAAAACGAGCAAAATCAAGCACAGTTGGGGCGTTTTGTGAAAATTGTGAAGGATTTTCCATAGTGGGCAAACATTGAAAAAAACGACAGGGCCGGTAGTGTCGAAAAAGTCAAAAATGGGGATTTTCCCAAACCTTGCTAAAAGGGGCCAGGGGGGCGGGCTGAGTCAGAAAGGAGCAAAATCAAGCACAGTTGGGGCGTTGTGTGAAAATTGTGAAGGATTTTCCAAAGTGGGCAAAAATTGAAAAAAACGACAGGTCCGGTAGTGTCGAAAAAGTCAAAAATTGGGATTTTCCAAAATTTTTGCTAAAAGGGGCCAGGGGGCGGGCTGATTGAAAAACGAGCAAAATCAAGCACAGTTGGGGCGTTTTGTGAAAATTGTGAAGGATTTCCCAAACCGGGCAAAATTTGAAAAAAACGACAGGTCCGGTAGTGTCGAAAAAGTCAAAAATGGGGATTTTCCCAAACCTTGCTAAAAGGGGCCAGGGGGGCGGACTAAGTAAGAAAGGAGCAAAATCAAGCGCAGTTGGGGCGTTTTGGGAAAATTATGAAGGATTTTCCAAAGTGGGCAAAAATTGAAAAAAACGACAGGTCCGGTAGTGTCGAAAAAGTCAAAAATGCGGATTTTCCCAAACCTTGCTAAAAGGGGCCAGGGGGGCGGGCTGAGTGAGAAAGGAGCAAAATCAAGCACAGTTGGGGCGTTTTGAGAAAATTGTGAAGGATTTTCCAAACCGGGCAAAATTTGAAAAAAACGACAGGTCCGGTAGTGTCGAAAAAGTCAAAAATGGGGATTTTCCCAAACCTTGCTAAAAGGGGCCAGGGGGGCGGGCTGAGTCAGAAAGGAGCAAAATCAAGCACAGTTGGGGCGTTGTGTGAAAATTGTGAAGGATTTTCCAAAGTGGGCAAAAATTGAAAAAAACGACAGGGCCGGTAGTGTCGAAAAAGTCAAAAATGCGGATTTTCCCAAACCTTGCTAAAAGGGGCCAGGGGGGCGGACTAAGTAAGAAAGGAGCAAAATCAAGCACAGTTGGGGCGTTTTGGGAAAATTGTGAAGGATTTTCCAAACCGGGCAAAATTTGAAAAAAACGACAGGGCCGGTAGTGTCGAAAAAGTCAAAAATGCTGATTTTCCCAAATGTTTGCTAAAAGGGGCCAGGGGCGGGCTTATTGAAAAACGAGCAAAATCAAGCACAGTTGGGGCGTTTTGAGAAAATTTTGAAGGATTTTCCAAAGTGGGCAAAATTTGAAAAAAACGACAGGTCCGGTAGTGTCGAAAAAGTCAAAAATTGGGATTTTCCCAAACCTTGCTAAAACGGGCCAGGGGGGCGGACTGAGTCAGAAAGGAGCAAAATCAAGCACAGTTGGGGCGTTTTGGGAAAATTGTGAAGGATTTTCCAAAGTGGGCAAAATTTGAAAAAAACGACAGGTCCGGTAGTGTCGAAAAAGTCAAAAATTGGGATTTTCCAAAATTTTTGCTAAAAGGGGCCAGGGGGCGGGCTGAGTCAGAAAGGAGCAAAATCAAGCACAGTTGGGGCGTTTTGTGAAAATTGTGAAGGATTTTCCAAACCGGGCAAAATTTGAAAAAAACGACAGGGCCGGTAGTGTCGAAAAAGTCAAAAATGGGGATTTTCCCAAACCTTGCTAAAAGGGGCCAGGGGTGCGGACTGAGTCAGAAAGGAGCAAAATCAAGCACAGTTGGGGCGTTTTGGGAAAATTGTGAAGGATTTTCCAAACCGGGCATAAATTGAAAAAAAGACAGGGCCGGTAGTGTCGAAAAAGTCAAAAATGGGGATTTTCCCAAACCTTGCTAAAAGGGGCCAGGGGGGCGGACTGAGTCAGAAAGGAGCAAAATCAAGCACGGTTGGGGCGTTTTGGGAAAATTGTGAAGGATTTTCCAAACTGGGCAAAATTTGAAAAAAAAGTCAGGGCCGGTAGTGTCGAAAAAGTCAAAAATGGGGATTTTCACAAAATTTGCTTAAAGAGGCCAGAGGGGGGGGGCTGAGTGAAAAACGAGCAAAATCAAGCACAGTTGGGGCGTTTTGTGAAAATTGTGAAGGATTTTCCATAGTGGGCAAAAATTGAAAAAAACGACAGGGCCGGTAGTGTCGAAAAAGTCAAAAATGGGGATTTTCCCAAACCTTGCTAAAAGGGGCCAGGGGGGCGGGCTGAGTCAGAAAGGAGCAAAATCAAGCACAGTTGGGGCGTTGTGTGAAAATTGTGAAGGATTTTCCAAAGTGGGCAAAAATTGAAAAAAACGACAGGGCCGGTAGTGTCGAAAAAGTCAAAAATGCGGATTTTCCCAAATCTTTGCTAAAAGGGGCCAGGGGGCGGGCTTATTGAAAAACGAGCAAAATCAAGCACAGTTGGGGCGTTGTGTGAAAATTGTGAAGGATTTTCCAAAGTGGGCAAAAATTTTAAAAAACGACAGGGCCGGTAGTGTCGAAAAAGTCAAAAATGGGGATTTTCCCAAACCTTGCTAAAAGGGGCCAGGGGTGCGGACTGAGTCAGAAAGGAGCAAAATCAAGCACAGTTGGGGCGTTTTGGGAAAATTGTGAAAGATTTTCCAAACCGGGCATAAATTGAAAAAAAACGACAGGGCCGGTAGTGTCGAAAAAGTCAAAAATGGGGATTTTCCCAAACCTTGCTAAAAGGGGCCAGGGGGGCGGACTGAGTCAGAAAGGAGCAAAATCAAGCACAGTTGGGGCGTTTTGAGAAAATTGTGAAGGAATTTCCAAAGTGGGAAAAATTTGAAAAAACGACAGGGCCGGTAGTGTCGAAAAAGTCAAAAATGGGGATTTTCCCAAACCTTGCTAAAAGGGGCCAGGGGTGCGGACTGAGTCAGAAAGGAGCAAAATCAAGCACAGTTGGGGCGTTTTGGGAAAATTGTGAAGGATTTTCCAAACCGGGCATAAATTGAAAAAAAAGACAGGGCCGGTAGTGTCGAAAAAGTCAAAAATGGGGATTTTCCCAAACCTTGCTAAAAGGGGCCAGGGGGGCGGGCTGAGTGAGAAAGGAGCAAAATCAAGCACAGTTGGGGCGTTGTGTGAAAACTGTGAAGGATTTTCCAAACCGGGCAAAATTTGAAAAAAAAGACAGGGCCGGTAGTGTCGAAAAAGTCAAAAATGGGGATTTTCAAAAAATTTGCTTAAAGAGGCCAGAGGGGGGGGCTGAGTGAAAAACGAGCAAAATCAAGCACAGTTGGGGCGTTTTGTGAAAATTGTGAAGGATTTTCCATAGTGGGCAAACATTGAAAAAAACGACAGGGCCGGTAGTGTCGAAAAAGTCAAAAATGGGGATTTTCAAAAAATTTGCTTAAAGAGGCCAGAGGGGGGGGCTGAGTGAAAAACGAGCAAAATCAAGCACAGTTGGGGCGTTTTGTGAAAATTGTGAAGGATTTTCCATAGTGGGCAAACATTGAAAAAAACGACAGGGCCGGTAGTGTCGAAAAAGTCAAAAATTGGGATTTTCCAAAATTTTTGCTAAAAGGGGCCAGGGGGCGGGCTGATTGAAAAACGAGCAAAATCAAGCACAGTTGGGGCGTTTGGTGAAAATTGTGAAGGATTTCCCAAACCGGGCAAAATTTGAAAAAAACGACAGGTCCGGTAGTGTCGAAAAAGTCAAAAATGGGGATTTTCCCAAATTTTTGCTAAAAGGGGCCAGGGGGCGGGCTGATTGAAAAACGAGCAAAATCAAGCACAGTTGGGGCGTTTTGAGAAAATTTTGAAGGATTTTCCAAAGTGGGCAAAATTTGAAAAAAACGACAGGTCCGGTAGTGTCGAAAAAGTCAAAAATTGGGATTTTCCCAAACCTTGCTAAAACGGGCCAGGGGGGCGGACTGAGTCAGAAAGGAGCAAAATCAAGCACAGTTGGGGCGTTTTGGGAAAATTGTGAAGGATTTTCCAAAGTGGGCAAAATTTGAAAAAAAAGACAGGGCCGGTAGTGTCGAAAAAGTCAAAAATGGGGATTTTCACAAAATTTGCTTAAAGAGGCCAGAGGGGGGGGGGCTGAGTGAAAAACGAGCAAAATCAAGCACAGTTGGGGCGTTTTGTGAAAATTGTGAAGGATTTTCCATAGTGGGCAAAAATTGAAAAAAACGACAGGGCCGGTAGTGTCGAAAAAGTCAAAAATGGGGATTTTCCCAAACCTTGCTAAAAGGGGCCAGGGGGGCGGGCTGAGTCAGAAAGGAGCAAAATCAAGCACAGTTGGGGCGTTGTGTGAAAATTGTGAAGGATTTTCCAAAGTGGGCAAAAATTGAAAAAAACGACAGGGCCGGTAGTGTCGAAAAAGTCAAAAATGCGGATTTTCCCAAATCTTTGCTAAAAGGGGCCAGGGGGCGGGCTTATTGAAAAACGAGCAAAATCAAGCACAGTTGGGGCGTTGTGTGAAAATTGTGAAGGATTTTCCAAAGTGGGCAAAAATTTTAAAAAACGACAGGGCCGGTAGTTTCGAAAAAGTCAAAAATGGGGATTTTCCCAAACCTTGCTAAAAGGGGCCAGGGGTGCGGACTGAGTCAGAAAGGAGCAAAATCAAGCACAGTTGGGGCGTTTTGGGAAAATTGTGAAGGATTTTCCAAACCGGGCATAAATTGAAAAAAAAGACAGGGCCGGTAGTGTCGAAAAAGTCAAAAATGGGGATTTTCCCAAACCTTGCTAAAAGGGGCCAGGGGGGCGGACTGAGTCAGAAAGGAGAAAAATCAAGCACAGTTGGGGCGTTTTGGGAAAATTGTGAAGGATTTTCCAAACCGGGCAAAATTTGAAAAAAAACGACAAGGCCGGTAGTGTCGAAAAAGTCAAAAATGGGGATTTTCCCAAATTTTTGCTAAAAGGGGCCAGGGGGCGGGCTGATTGAAAAACGAGCAAAATCAAGCACAGTTGGGGCGTTTTGGGAATATTGTGAAGGATTTTCCAAACCGGGCAAAATTTGAAAAAAACGACAAGGCCGGTAGTGTCGAAAAAGTAAAAAATGGGGATTTTCCCAAATCCTTGCTAAAAGGGGCCAGGGGGGCGGGCTGAGTCAGAAAGGAGCAAAATCAAGCACAGTTGGGGCGTTTTGTGAAAATTGTGAAGGATTTTCCATAGTGGGCAAAAATTGAAAAAAACGACAGGGCCGGTAGTGTCGAAAAAGTCAAAAATGGGGATTTTCCCAAACCTTGCTAAAAGGGGCCAGGGGGGCGGGCTGAGTCAGAAAGGAGCAAAATCAAGCACAGTTGGGGCGTTGTGTGAAAATTGTGAAGGATTTTCCAAAGTGGGCAAAAATTGAAAAAAACGACAGGTCCGGTAGTGTCGAAAAAGTCAAAAATTGGGATTTTCCAAAATTTTTGCTAAAAGGGGCCAGGGGGCGGGCTGATTGAAAAACGAGCAAAATCAAGCACAGTTGGGGCGTTTTGTGAAAATTGTGAAGGATTTTCCAAAGTGGGCAAAATTTGAAAAAAACGACAGGTCCGGTAGTGTCGAAAAAGTCAAAAATTGGGATTTTCCAAAAATTTTGCTAAAAGGGGCCAGGGGGCGGGCTGATTGAAAAACGAGCAAAATCAAGCACAGTTGGGGCGTTTTGTGAAAATTGTGAAGGATTTTCCAAACCGGGCAAAATTTGAAAAAAACGACAGGGCCGGTAGTGTCGAAAAAGTCAAAAATGGGGATTTTCCCAAACCTTGCTAAAAGGGGCCAGGGGTGCGGACTGAGTCAGAAAGGAGCAAAATCAAGCACAGTTGGGGCGTTTTGGGAAAATTGTGAAGGATTTTCCAAACCGGGCATAAATTGAAAAAAAACGACAGGGCCGGTAGTGTCGAAAAAGTCAAAAATGGGGATTTTCCCAAACCTTGCTAAAAGGGGCCAGGGGGGCGGACTGAGTCAGAAAGGAGCAAAATCAAGCACAGTTGGGGCGTTTTGGGAAAATTGTGAAGGATTTTCCAAACCGGGCAAAATTTGAAAAAAACGACAAGGCCGGTAGTGTCGAAAAAGTCAAAAATGCGGATTTTCCCAAATCTTGCTAAAAGGGGCCAGGGGTGCGGACTGAGTCAGAAAGGAGCAAAATCAAGCACAGTTGGGGCGTTTTGGGAAAATTGTGAAGGATTTTCCAAACCGGGCATGAATTGAAAAAAAACGACAGGGCCGGTAGTGTCGAAAAAGTCAAAAATGCGGATTTTCCCAAATCTTTGCTAAAAGGGGCCAGGGGGCGGGCTTATTGAAAAACGAGCAAAATCAAGCACAGTTGGGGCGTTTTCGGAAAATTGTGAAGGATTTTCCAAACCGGGCAAAATTTGAAAAAAACGACAGTGCCGGTAGTGTCGAAAAAGTCAAAAATGGGGATTTTCCCAAACTTTGCTTAAAGAGGCCAGAGGGGGGGGCTGGGTGAAAAAGGAGCAAAATCAAGCACAGTTGGGGCGTTTTGTGAAAATTGTGAAGGATTTTCCAAAGTGGGCAAAATTTGAAAAAACGACAGGGCCGGTAGTGTCGAAAAAGTCAAAAATGGGGATTTTCCCAAACCTTGCTAAAAGGGGCCAGGGGTGCGGACTGAGTCAGAAAGGAGCAAAATCAAGCACAGTTGGGGCGTTTTGGGAAAATTGTGAAGGATTTTCCAAACCGGGCATGAATTGAAAAAAAAGACAGGGCCGGTAGTGTCGAAAAAGTCAAAAATGGGGATTTTCCCAAACCTTGCTAAAAGGGGCCAGGGGGGCGGGCTGAGTGAGAAAGGAGCAAAATCAAGCACAGTTGGGGCGTTGTGTGAAAACTGTGAAGGATTTTCCAAACCGGGCAAAATTTGAAAAAAAAGACAGGGCCGGTAGTGTCGAAAAAGTCAAAAATGGGGATTTTCAAAAAATTTGCTTAAAGAGGCCAGAGGGGGGGGCTGAGTGAAAAACGAGCAAAATCAAGCACAGTTGGGGCGTTTTGTGAAAATTGTGAAGGATTTTCCATAGTGGGCAATCATTGAAAAAAACGACAGGGCCGGGTAGTGTCGAAAAAGTCAAAAATGGGGATTTTCCCAAACCTTGCTAAAAGGGGCCAGGGGGGCGGGCTGAGTCAGAAAGGAGCAAAATCAAGCACAGTTGGGGCGTTGTGTGAAAATTGTGAAGGATTTTCCAAAGTGGGCAAAAATTGAAAAAAACGACAGGTCCGGTAGTGTCGAAAAAGTCAAAAATTGGGATTTTCCAAAATTTTTGCTAAAAGAGGCCAGGGGGCGGGCTGATTGAAAAACGAGCAAAATCAAGCACAGTTGGGGCGTTTGGTGAAAATTGTGAAGGATTTCCCAAACCGGGCAAAATTTGAAAAAAACGACAGGTCCGGTAGTGTCGAAAAAGTCAAAAATGGGGATTTTCCCAAATTTTTGCTAAAAGGGGCCAGGGGGCGGGCTGATTGAAAAACGAGCAAAATCAAGCACAGTTGGGGCGTTTGGTGAAAATTGTGAAGGATTTCCCAAACCGGGCAAAATTTGAAAAAAACGACAGGTCCGGTAGTGTCGAAAAAGTCAAAAATGGGGATTTTCCCAAACCTTGCTAAAAGGGGCCAGGGGGGCGGACTAAGTAAGAAAGGAGCAAAATCAAGCGCAGTTGGGGCGTTTTGGGAAAATTATGAAGGATTTTCCAAAGTGGGCAAAAATTGAAAAAAACGACAGGTCCGGTAGTGTCGAAAAAGTCAAAAATGCGGATTTTCCCAAACCTTGCTAAAAGGGGCCAGGGGGGCGGGCTGAGTGAGAAAGGAGCAAAATCAAGCACAGTTGGGGCGTTTTGAGAAAATTGTGAAGGATTTTCCAAACCGGGCAAAATTTGAAAAAAACGACAGGTCCGGTAGTGTCGAAAAAGTCAAAAATGGGGATTTTCCCAAACCTTGCTAAAAGGGGCCAGGGGGGCGGGCTGAGTCAGAAAGGAGCAAAATCAAGCACAGTTGGGGCGTTGTGTGAAAATTGTGAAGGATTTTCCAAAGTGGGCAAAAATTGAAAAAAACGACAGGGCCGGTAGTGTCGAAAAAGTCAAAAATGGGGATTTTCCCAAACCTTGCTAAAAGGGGCCAGGGGGGCGGACTAAGTAAGAAAGGAGCAAAATCAAGCACAGTTGGGGCGTTTTGGGAAAATTGTGAAGGATTTTCCAAACCGGGCAAAATTTGAAAAAAACGACAGGGCCGGTAGTGTCGAAAAAGTCAAAAATGCTGATTTTCCCAAATGTTTGCTAAAAGGGGCCAGGGGCGGGCTTATTGAAAAACGAGCAAAATCAAGCACAGTTGGGGCGTTTTGAGAAAATTTTGAAGGATTTTCCAAAGTGGGCAAAATTTAAAAAAAACGACAGGTCCGGTAGTGTCGAAAAAGTCAAAAATTGGGATTTTCCCAAACCTTGCTAAAACGGGCCAGGGGGGCGGACTGAGTCAGAAAGGAGCAAAATCAAGCACAGTTGGGGCGTTTTGGGAAAATTGTGAAGGATTTTCCAAAGTGGGCAAAATTTGAAAAAAAAGACAGGGCCGGTAGTGTCGAAAAAGTCAAAAATGGGGATTTTCACAAAATTTGCTTAAAGAGGCCAGAGGGGGGGGGCTGAGTGAAAAACGAGCAAAATCAAGCACAGTTGGGGCGTTTTGTGAAAATTGTGAAGGATTTTCCATAGTGGGCAAAAATTGAAAAAAACGACAGGGCCGGTAGTGTCGAAAAAGTCAAAAATGGGGATTTTCCCAAATTTTTGCTAAAAGGGGCCAGGGGGCGGGCTGATTGAAAAACGAGCAAAATCAAGCACAGTTGGGGCGTTTTGGGAATATTGTGAAGGATTTTCCAAACCGGGCAAAATTTGAAAAAAACGACAAGGCCGGTAGTGTCGAAAAAGTAAAAAATGGGGATTTTCCCAAATCCTTGCTAAAAGGGGCCAGGGGGGCGGGCTGAGTCAGAAAGGAGCAAAATCAAGCACAGTTGGGGCGTTTTGTGAAAATTGTGAAGGATTTTCCATAGTGGGCAAAAATTGAAAAAAACGACAGGGCCGGTAGTGTCGAAAAAGTCAAAAATGGGGATTTTCCCAAACCTTGCTAAAAGGGGCCAGGGGGGCGGGCTGAGTCAGAAAGGAGCAAAATCAAGCACAGTTGGGGCGTTGTGTGAAAATTGTGAAGGATTTTCCAAAGTGGGCAAAAATTGAAAAAAACGACAGGTCCGGTAGTGTCGAAAAAGTCAAAAATTGGGATTTTCCAAAATTTTTGCTAAAAGGGGCCAGGGGGCGGGCTGATTGAAAAACGAGCAAAATCAAGCACAGTTGGGGCGTTTTGTGAAAATTGTGAAGGATTTTCCAAACCGGGCAAAATTTGAAAAAAACGACAGGTCCGGTAGTGTCGAAAAAGTCAAAAATGGGGATTTTCCCAAACCTTGCTAAAAGGGGCCAGGGGGGCGGACTAAGTAAGAAAGGAGCAAAATCAAGCGCAGTTGGGGCGTTTTGGGAAAATTATGAAGGATTTTCCAAAGTGGGCAAAAATTGAAAAAAACGACAGGGCCGGTAGTGTCGAAAAAGTCAAAAATGCGGATTTTCCCAAACCTTGCTAAAAGGGGCCAGGGGGGCGGGCTGAGTGAGAAAGGAGCAAAATCAAGCACAGTTGGGGCGTTTTGAGAAAATTGTGAAGGATTTTCCAAACCGGGCAAAATTTGAAAAAAACGACAGGTCCGGTAGTGTCGAAAAAGTCAAAAATGGGGATTTTCCCAAACCTTGCTAAAAGGGGCCAGGGGGGCGGGCTGAGTCAGAAAGGAGCAAAATCAAGCACAGTTGGGGCGTTGTGTGAAAATTGTGAAGGATTTTCCAAAGTGGGCAAAAATTGAAAAAAACGACAGGGCCGGTAGTGTCGAAAAAGTCAAAAATGCGGATTTTCCCAAACCTTGCTAAAAGGGGCCAGGGGGGCGGGCTGAGTGAGAAAGGAGCAAAATCAAGCACAGTTGGGGCGTTTTGAGAAAATTGTGAAGGATTTTCCAAACCGGGCAAAATTTGAAAAAAACGACAGGTCCGGTAGTGTCGAAAAAGTCAAAAATTGGGATTTTCCAAAATTTTTGCTAAAAGGGGCCAGGGGGCGGGCTGATTGAAAAACGAGCAAAATCAAGCACAGTTGGGGCGTTTTGTGAAAATTGTGAAGGATTTTCCAAACCGGGCAAAATTTGAAAAAAACGACAGGGCCGGTAGTGTCGAAAAAGTCAAAAATGGGGATTTTCCCAAACCTTGCTAAAAGGGGCCAGGGGTGCGGACTGAGTCAGAAAGGAGCAAAATCAAGCACAGTTGGGGCGTTTTGGGAAAATTGTGAAGGATTTTCCAAAGTGGGCAAAATTTGAAAAAAACGACAGGTCCGGTAGTGTCGAAAAAGTCAAAAATTGGGATTTTCCAAAATTTTTGCTAAAAGGGGCCAGGGGGCGGGCTGATTGAAAAACGAGCAAAATCAAGCACAGTTGGGGCGTTTTGGGAAAATTGTGAAGGATTTTCCAAAGTGGGCAAAATTTGAAAAAAACGACAGGTCCGGTAGTGTCGAAAAAGTCAAAAATTGGGATTTTCCAAAATTTTTGCTAAAAGGGGCCAGGGGGCGGGCTGATTGAAAAACGAGCAAAATCAAGCACAGTTGGGGCGTTTTGTGAAAATTGTGAAGGATTTTCCAAACCGGGCAAAATTTGAAAAAAACGACAGGGCCGGTAGTGTCGAAAAAGTCAAAAATGGGGATTTTCCCAAATCCTTGCTAAAAGGGGCCAGGGGGGCGGGCTGAGTGAGAAAGGAGCAAAATCAAGCACAGTTGGAGCGTTGTGTGAAAATTGTGAAGGATTTTCCAAACCGGGCAAAATTTGAAAAAAAAGACAGTGCCGGTAGTGTCGAAAAAGTCAAAAATGGGGATTTTCACAAAATTTGCTTAAAGAGGCCAGAGGGGGGGGGCTGAGTGAAAAACGAGCAAAATCAAGCACAGTTGGGGCGTTTTGTGAAAATTGTGAAGGATTTTCCATAGTGGGCAAAAATTGAAAAAAACGACAGGGCCGGTAGTGTCGAAAAAGTCAAAAATGGGGATTTTCCCAAACCTTGCTAAAAGGGGCCAGGGGGGCGGGCTGAGTCAGAAAGGAGTAAAATCAAGCACAGTTGGGGCGTTGTGTGAAAATTGTGAAGGATTTTCCAAAGTGGGCAAAAATTGAAAAAAACGACAGGGCCGGTAGTGTCGAAAAAGTCAAAAATGCGTATTTTCCTAAATCTTTGCTAAAAGGGGCCAGGGGGCGGGCTTATTGAAAAACGAGCAAAATCAAGCACAGTTGGGGAGTTTTGGGAAAATTGTGAAGGATTTTCCAAAGTGGGCAAAAATTGAAAAAAACGACAGGGCCGGTAGTGTCGAAAAAGTCAGAAATGGGGATTTTCCCAAACCTTGCTAAAAGGGGCCAGGGGGGCGGACTGAGTCAGGAAGGAGCAAAATCAAGCATAGTTGGGGCGTTTTGGGAAAATTGTGAAGGATTTTCCAAACCGGGCAAAATTTGAAAAAAAAGACAGTGCCGGTAGTGTCGAAAAAGTCAAAAATGGGGATTTTCACAAAATTTGCTTAAAGAGGCCAGAGGGGGGGGGGCTGAGTGAAAAACGAGCAAAATCAAGCACAGTTGGGGCGTTTTGTGAAAATTGTGAAGGATTTTCCATAGTGGGCAAAAATTGAAAAAAACGACAGGGCCGGTAGTGTCGAAAAAGTCAAAAATGGGATTTTCCCAAACCTTGCTAAAAGGGGCCAGGGGGGCGGGCTGAGTCAGAAAGGAGTAAAATCAAGCACAGTTGGGGCGTTGTGTGAAAATTGTGAAGGATTTTCCAAAGTGGGCAAAAATTGAAAAAAACGACAGGGCCGGTAGTGTCGAAAAAGTCAAAAATGCGTATTTTCCTAAATGTTTGCTAAAAGGGGCCAGGGGGCGGGCTTATTGAAAAACGAGCAAAATCAAGCACAGTTGGGGAGTTTTGGGAAAATTGTGAAGGATTTTCCAAAGTGGGCAAAAATTGAAAAAAACGACAGGGCCGGTAGTGTCGAAAAAGTCAGAAATGGGGATTTTCCCAAACCTTGCTAAAAGGGGCCAGGGGGGCGGACTGAGTCAGAAAGGAGCAAAATCAAGCATAGTTGGGGCGTTTTGGGAAAATTGTGAAGGATTTTCCAAACCGGGCAAAATTTGAAAAAAACGACAGTGCCGGTAGTGTCGAAAAAGTCAAAAATGGGGATTTTCCCAAACTTTGCTTAAAGAGGCCAGAGGGGGGGGCTGGGTGAAAAAGGAGCAAAATCAAGCACAGTTGGGGCGTTTTGTGAAAATTGTGAAGGATTTTCCAAACCGGGCAAAATTTGAAAAAAACGACAGTGCCGGTAGTGTCGAAAAAGTCAAAAATGGGGATTTTCCCAAACCTTGCTAAAAGGGGCCAGGGGGGCGGACTGAGTCAGAAAGGAGCAAAATCAAGCACAGTTGGGGCGTTTTGGGAAGATTGTGAAGGATTTTCCAAACCGGGCAAAATTTGAAAAAAACGACAGTGCCGGTAGTGTCGAAAAAGTCAAAAATGGGGATTTTCACAAAATTTGCTTAAAGAGGCCAGAGGGGGGGGCTGATTAAAAAACGAGCAAAATCAAGCACAGTTGGGGCGTTGTGTGAAAATTGTGAAGGATTTTCCAAAGAGGGCAAAAATTGAAAAAAACGACAGGGGCGGGTAGTGTCGAAAAAGTCAAAAATGGGGATTTTCACAAACCTTGCTAAAACGGGCCAGGGGGGCGGACTGAGTCAGAAAGGAGCAAAATCAAGCACAGTTGGGGCGTTTTGAGAAAATTGTGAAGGATTTTCCAAAGTGGGCAAAATTTGAAAAAAACGACAGGGCCGGTACTGTCGAAAAAGTCAAAAATGGGGATTTTCCCAAACTTTGCTTAAAGAGGCCAGAGGGGGGGGCTGGGTGAAAAAGGAGCAAAATCAAGCACAGTTGGGGCGTTTTGTGAAAATTGTGAAGGATTTTCCAAAGTGGGCAAAATTTGAAAAAAACGACAGGTCCGGTAGTGTCGAAAAAGTCAAAAATGCGGATTTTCCCAAATCTTTGCTAAAAGGGGCCAGGGGGCAGGCTTATTGAAAAACGAGCAAAATCAAGCACAGTTGGGGCGTTTTGTGAAAATTGTGAAGGATTTTCCAAACCGGGTAAAATTTGAGAAAAAAGACAGCGCCGGTAGTGTCGAAAAAGTCAAAAATGGGGATTTTCCCAAACCTTGCTAAAAGGGGCCAGGGGGGCGGACTGAGTCAGAAAGGAGCAAAATCAAGCACAGTTGGGGCGTTTTGGGAAAATTGTGAAGGATTTTCCAAACCGGGCAAAATTTGAAAAAAACGACAGGGCCGGTAGTGTCGAAAAAGTCAAAAATGGGGATTTTCCCAAATCCTTGCTAAAAGGGGCCAGGGGGGCGGGCTGAGTGAGAAAGGAGCAAAATCAAGCACAGTTGGAGCGTTGTGTGAAAATTGTGAAGGATTTTCCAAACCGGGCAAAATTTGAAAAAAAAGACAGTGCCGGTAGTGTCGAAAAAGTCAAAAATGGGGATTTTCACAAAATTTGCTTTAAGAGGCCAGAGGGGGGGGGCTGAGTGAAAAACGAGCAAAATCAAGCACAGTTGGGGAGTTTTGGGAAAATTGTGAAGGATTTTCCAAAGTGGGCAAAAATTTAAAAAAACGACAGGGCCGGTAGTGTCGAAAAAGTCAAAAATGGGGATTTTCACAAACCTTGCTAAAAGGTGCCAGGGGGCGGACTGATTCAGAAATGAGCAAAATCAAGCACAGTTGGGGCGTTTTGAGAAAATTGTGAAGGATTTTCCAAACCGGGCAAAATTTGAAAAAAAGACAGGGCCGGTAGTGTCGTAAAAGTCAAAAATGGGGATTTTCCCAAATCCTTGCTAAAAGGGGCCAGGGGGGCGGGCTGAGTGAGAAAGGAGCAAAATCAAGCACAGTTGGGGCGTTGTGTGAAAATTGTGAAGGATTTTCCAAACCGGGCAAAATTTGAAAAAAACGACAGGGCCGGTAGTGTCGAAAAAGTCAAAAATGGGGATTTTCACAAAATTTGCTTAAAGAGGCCAGGGGGGGGGCTGAGTGAAAAACGAGCAAAATCAAGCACAGTTGGGGCGTTGTGTGAAAATTGTGAAGGATTTTCCAAAGAGGGCAAAAATTGAAAAAAACGACAGGGGCGGTAGTGTCGAAAAAGTCAAAAATGGGGATTTTCACAAACCTTGCTAAAACGGGCCAGGGGGGCGGACTGAGTCAGAAAGGAGCAAAATCAAGCACAGTTGGGGCGTTTTGAGAAAATTGTGAAGGATTTTCCAAAGTGGGCAAAATTTGAAAAAAAACGACAGGGCCGGTAGTGTCGAAAAAGTCAAAAATGGGGATTTTCCCAAATTTTTGCTAAAAGGGGCCAGGGGGCGGGCTGATTGAAAAACGAGCAAAATCAAGCACAGTTGGGGCGTTTTGGGAAAATTGTGAAGGATTTTCCAAACCGGGCAAAAATTGAAAAAAACGACAGGGCCGGTAGTGTCGAAAAAGTCAAAAATGGGGATTTTCCCAAACCTTGCTAAAAGGGGCCAGGGGGGCGGACTGAGTCAGAAAGGAGCAAAATCAAGCATAGTTGGGGCGTTTTGGGAAAATTGTGAAGGATTTTCCAAACCGGGCAAAATTTGAAAAAAACGACAGTGCCGGTAGTGTCGAAAAAGTCAAAAATGGGGATTTTCCCAAACTTTGCTTAAAGAGGCCAGAGGGGGGGGCTGGGTGAAAAAGGAGCAAAATCAAGCACAGTTGGGGCGTTTTGTGAAAATTGTGAAGGATTTTCCAAACCGGGCAAAATTTGAAAAAAACGACAGTGCCGGTAGTGTCGAAAAAGTCAAAAATGGGGATTTTCCCAAACTTTGCTTAAAGAGGCCAGAGGGGGGGGCTGGGTGAAAAAGGAGCAAAATCAAGCACAGTTGGGGCGTTTTGTGAAAATTGTGAAGGATTTTCCAAACCGGGCAAAATTTGAAAAAAACGACAGGGCCGGTAGTGTCGAAAAAGTCAAAAATGGGGATTTTCCCAAATCCTTGCTAAAAGGGGCCAGGGGGGCGGGCTGAGTGAGAAAGGAGCAAAATCAAGCACAGTTGGAGCGTTGTGTGAAAATTGTGAAGGATTTTCCAAACCGGGCAAAATTTGAAAAAAAAGACAGTGCCGGTAGTGTCGAAAAAGTCAAAAATGGGGATTTTCACAAAATTTGCTTTAAGAGGCCAGAGGGGGGGGGCTGAGTGAAAAACGAGCAAAATCAAGCACAGTTGGGGAGTTTTGGGAAAATTGTGAAGGATTTTCCAAAGTGGGCAAAAATTTAAAAAAACGACAGGGCCGGTAGTGTCGAAAAAGTCAAAAATGGGGATTTTCACAAACCTTGCTAAAAGGTGCCAGGGGGCGGACTGATTCAGAAATGAGCAAAATCAAGCACAGTTGGGGCGTTTTGAGAAAATTGTGAAGGATTTTCCAAACCGGGCAAAATTTGAAAAAAAGACAGGGCCGGTAGTGTCGTAAAAGTCAAAAATGGGGATTTTCCCAAATCCTTGCTAAAAGGGGCCAGGGGGGCGGGCTGAGTGAGAAAGGAGCAAAATCAAGCACAGTTGGGGCGTTGTGTGAAAATTGTGAAGGATTTTCCAAACCGGGCAAAATTTGAAAAAAACGACAGGGCCGGTAGTGTCGAAAAAGTCAAAAATGGGGATTTTCACAAAATTTGCTTAAAGAGGCCAGGGGGGGGGCTGAGTGAAAAACGAGCAAAATCAAGCACAGTTGGGGCGTTGTGTGAAAATTGTGAAGGATTTTCCAAAGAGGGCAAAAATTGAAAAAAACGACAGGGGCGGTAGTGTCGAAAAAGTCAAAAATGGGGATTTTCACAAACCTTGCTAAAACGGGCCAGGGGGGCGGACTGAGTCAGAAAGGAGCAAAATCAAGCACAGTTGGGGCGTTTTGAGAAAATTGTGAAGGATTTTCCAAAGTGGGCAAAATTTGAAAAAAACGACAGGGCCGGTAGTGTCGAAAAAGTCAAAAATGGGGATTTTCCCAAATTTTTGCTAAAAGGGGCCAGGGGGCGGGCTGATTGAAAAACGAGCAAAATCAAGCACAGTTGGGGCGTTTTGGGAAAATTGTGAAGGATTTTCCAAACCGGGCAAAAATTGAAAAAAACGACAGGGCCGGTAGTGTCGAAAAAGTCAAAAATGGGGATTTTCCCAAACCTTGCTAAAAGGGGCCAGGGGGGCGGACTGAGTCAGAAAGGAGCAAAATCAAGCATAGTTGGGGCGTTTTGGGAAAATTGTGAAGGATTTTCCAAACCGGGCAAAATTTGAAAAAAACGACAGTGCCGGTAGTGTCGAAAAAGTCAAAAATGGGGATTTTCCCAAACTTTGCTTAAAGAGGCCAGAGGGGGGGGCTGGGTGAAAAAGGAGCAAAATCAAGCACAGTTGGGGCGTTTTGTGAAAATTGTGAAGGATTTTCCAAACCGGGCAAAATTTGAAAAAAACGACAGTGCCGGTAGTGTCGAAAAAGTCAAAAATGGGGATTTTCCCAAACTTTGCTTAAAGAGGCCAGAGGGGGGGGCTGGGTGAAAAAGGAGCAAAATCAAGCACAGTTGGGGCGTTTTGTGAAAATTGTGAAGGATTTTCCAAACCGGGCAAAATTTGAAAAAAACGACAGGGCCGGTAGTGTCGAAAAAGTCAAAAATGGGGATTTTCCCAAAATTTGCTTAAAGAGGCCAGAGGGGGGGGCTGATTAAAAAACGAGCAAAATCAAGCACAGTTGGGGCGTTGTGTGAAAATTGTGAAGGATTTTCCAAAGAGGGCAAAAATTGAAAAAAACGACAGGGGCGGTAGTGTCGAAAAAGTCAAAAATGGGGATTTTCACAAACCTTGCTAAAACGGGCCAGGGGGGCGGACTGAGTCAGAAAGGAGCAAAATCAAGCACAGTTGGGGCGTTTTGAGAAAATTGTGAAGGATTTTCCAAAGTGGGCAAAATTTGAAAAAAACGACAGGGCCGGTACTGTCGAAAAAGTCAAAAATGGGGATTTTCCCAAATTTTTGCTAAAAGGGGCCAGGGGGCGGGCTGATTGAAAAACGAGCAAAATCAAGCACAGTTGGGGCGTTTTGTGAAAATTGTGAAGGATTTTCCAAACTGGGCAAAATTTGAAAAAACGACAGGGCCGGTAGTGTCGTAAAAGTCAAAAATGGGGATTTTCCCAAACCTTGCTAAAAGGTGCCAGGGTGCGGACTGAGTCAGAAAGGAGCAAAATCAAGCACAGTTGGGGCGTTTTGGGAAAATTGTGAAGGATTTTCCAAAGTGGGCAAAAATTGAAAAAAACGACAGGGCCGGTAGTGTCGAAAAAGTCAAAAATGGGGATTTTCCCAAACCTTGCTAAAAGGGGCCAGGGGGGCGGACTGAGTCAGAAATGAGCAAAATCAAGCACAGTTGGGGCGTTTTGGGAAGATTGTGAAGGATTTTCCAAACCGGGCAAAATTTGAAAAAAACGACAGGGCCGGTAGTGTCGAAAAAGTCAAAAATTGGGATTTTCCCAAATTTTTGCTAACAGGGGCCAGGGGGCGGGCTGAATGAAAAACGAGCAAAATCAAGCACAGTTGGGGCGTTGTGTGAAAATTGTGAAGGATTTTCCAAACCGGGCAAAATTTGAAAAAAACGACAGGGCCGGTAGTGTCGAAAAAGTCAAAAATGGGGATTTTCACAAAATTTGCTTAAAGAGGCCAGAGGGGGGGGCTGAGTGAAAAACGAGCAAAATCAAGCACAGTTGGGGCGTTGTGTGAAAATTGTGAAGGATTTTCCAAAGTGGGCAAAAATTGAAAAAAACGACAGGGCCGGTAGTGTCGAAAAAGTCAAAAATGTGGATTTTCCCAAACCTTGCTAAAAGGGGCCAGGGGGGCGGACTGAGTCAGAAATGAGCAAAATCAAGCACAGTTGGGGCGTTTTGAGAAAATTGTGAAGGATTTTCCAAACCGGGCAAAATTTGAAAAAAACGACAGGTCCGGTAGTGTCGAAAAAGTCAAAAATGGGGATTTTCCAAAACCTTGCTAAAAGGGGCCAGGGGGGCGGACTAAGTAAGAAAGGAGCAAAATCAAGCACAGTTGGGGCGTTTTGGGAAAATTGTGAAGGATTTTCCAAACCGGGTAAAATTTGAAAAGAAAGACAGGGCCGGTAGTGTCGAAAAAGTCAGAAATGGGGATTTTCCCAAACCTTGCTAAAAGGGGCCAGGGGGGCGGACTGAGTCAGAAAGGAGCAAAATCAAGCATAGTTGGGGCGTTTTGGGAAAATTGTGAAGGATTTTCCAAACCGGGCAAAATTTGAAAAAAACGACAGTGCCGGTAGTGTCGAAAAAGTCAAAAATGGGGATTTTCCCAAACTTTGCTTAAAGAGGCCAGAGGGGGGGGCTGGGTGAAAAAGGAGCAAAATCAAGCACAGTTGGGGCGTTTTGTGAAAATTGTGAAGGATTTTCCAAACCGGGCAAAATTTGAAAAAAACGACAGTGCCGGTAGTGTCGAAAAAGTCAAAAATGGGGATTTTCCCAAACTTTGCTTAAAGAGGCCAGAGGGGGGGGCTGGGTGAAAAAGGAGCAAAATCAAGCACAGTTGGGGCGTTTTGTGAAAATTGTGAAGGATTTTCCAAACCGGGCAAAATTTGAAAAAAACGACAGTGCCGGTAGTGTCGAAAAAGTCAAAAATGGGGATTTTCCCAAACTTTGCTTAAAGAGGCCAGAGGGGGGGGCTGGGTGAAAAAGGAGCAAAATCAAGCACAGTTGGGGCGTTTTGTGAAAATTGTGAAGGATTTTCCAAACCGGGCAAAATTTGAAAAAAACGACAGGTCCGGTAGTGTCGAAAAAGTCAAAAATGGGGATTTTCCAAAACCTTGCTAAAAGGGGCCAGGGGGGCGGACTGAGTCAGAAATGAGCAAAATCAAGCACGGTTGGGCCGTTTTGAGAAAATTGTGAAGGATTTTCCAAAGTGGGCAAAATTTGAAAAAAACGACAGGTCCGGTAGTGTCGAAAAAGTCAAAAATGCGGATTTTCCCAAATCTTTGCTAAAAGGGGCCAGGGGGCAGGCTTATTGAAAAACGAGCAAAATCAAGCACAGTTGGGGCGTTTTGTGAAAATTGTGAAGGATTTTCCAAACCGGGTAAAATTTGAGAAAAAAGACAGGGCCGGTAGTGTCGAAAAAGTCAAAAATGGGGATTTTCCCAAACCTTGCTAAAAGGGGCCAGGGGGGCGGACTGAGTCAGAAAGGAGCAAAATCAAGCACAGTTGGGGCGTTTTGGGAAAATTGTGAAGGATTTTCCAAACCGGGCAAAATTTGAAAAAAACGACAGGGCCGGTAGTGTCGAAAAAGTCAAAAATGGGGATTTTCCCAAACCTTGCTAAAAGGGGCCAGGGGGGCGGGCTGAGTCAGAAAGGAGCAAAATCAAGCACAGTTGGGGCGTTGTGTGAAAATTGTGAAGGATTTTCCAAAGTGGGCAAAAATTGAAAAAAACGACAGGGCCGGTAGTGTCGAAAAAGTCAAAAATGCGTATTTTCCTAAATCTTTGCTAAAAAGGGCCAGGGGGCGGGCTTATTGAAAAACGAGCAAAATCAAGCACAGTTGGGGAGTTTTGGGAAAATTGTGAAGGATTTTCCAAAGTGGGCAAAAATTGAAAAAAACGACAGGGCCGGTAGTGTCGAAAAAGTCAAAAATGGGGATTTTCACAAACCTTGCTAAAAGGTGCCAGGGGGCGGACTGATTCAGAAAGGAGCAAAATCAAGCACAGTTGGGGCGTTTTGGGAAAATTGTGAAGGATTTTCCAACGTGGGCAAAAATTGAAAAAAACGACAGGGCCGGTAGTGTCGAAAAAGTCAAAAATGCGGATTTCCCCAAACCTTGCTAAAAGGGGCCAGGGGGGCGGACTGAGTCAGAAATGAGCAAAATCAAGCACAGTTGGGGCGTTTTGAGAAAATTGTGAAGGATTTTCCAAACCGGGCAAAATTTGAAAAAAAGACAGGGCCGGTAGTGTCGTAAAAGTCAAAAATGGGGATTTTCCCAAATCCTTGCTAAAAGGGGCCAGGGGGGCGGGCTGAGTGAGAAAGGAGCAAAATCAAGCACAGTTGGGGCGTTGTGTGAAAATTGTGAAGGATTTTCCAAACCGGGCAAAATTTGAAAAAAACGACAGGGCCGGTAGTGTCGAAAAAGTCAAAAATGGGGATTTTCACAAAATTTGCTTAAAGAGGCCAGAGGGGGGGGCTTATTGAAAAACGAGCAAAATCAAGCACAGTTGGGGCGTTGTGTGAAAATTGTGAAGGATTTTCCAAAGAGGGCAAAAATTGAAAAAAACGACAGGGGCGGTAGTGTCGAAAAAGTCAAAAATGGGGATTTTCACAAACCTTGCTAAAACGGGCCAGGGGGGCGGACTGAGTCAGAAAGGAGCAAAATCAATCACAGTTGGGGCGTTTTGAGAAAATTGTGAAGGATTTTCCAAAGTGGGCAAAATTTGAAAAAAACGACAGGGCCGGTAGTGTCGAAAAAGTCAAAAATGGGGATTTTCCCAAATTTTTGCTAAAAGGGGCCAGGGGGCGGGCTGATTGAAAAACGAGCAAAATCAAGCACAGTTGGGGCGTTTTGGGAAAATTGTGAAGGATTTTCCAAACCGGGCAAAAATTGAAAAAAACGACATGGCCGGTAGTGTCGAAAAAGTCAAAAATGGGGATTTTCCCAAACCTTGCTAAAAGGGGCCAGGGGGGCGGACTGAGTCAGAAAGGAGCAAAATCAAGCATAGTTGGGGCGTTTTGGGAAAATTGTGAAGGATTTTCCAAACCGGGCAAAATTTGAAAAAAACGACAGTGCCGGTAGTGTCGAAAAAGTCAAAAATGGGGATTTTCCCAAACTTTGCTTAAAGAGGCCAGAGGGGGGGGCTGGGTGAAAAAGGAGCAAAATCAAGCACAGTTGGGGCGTTTTGTGAAAATTGTGAAGGATTTTCCAAACCGGGCAAAATTTGAAAAAAACGACAGTGCCGGTAGTGTCGAAAAAGTCAAAAATGGGGATTTTCCCAAACTTTGCTTAAAGAGGCCAGAGGGGGGGGCTGGGTGAAAAAGGAGAAAAATCAAGCACAGTTGGGGCGTTTTGGGAAAATTGGGAAGGATTTTCCAAACCGGGCAAAATTTGAAAAAAACGACAGTGCCGGTAGTGTCGAAAAAGTCAAAAATGGGGATTTTCCCAAACTTTGCTTAAAGAGGCCAGAGGGGGGGGCTGGGTGAAAAAGGAGCAAAATCAAGCACAGTTGGGGCGTTTTGTGAAAATTGTAAAGGATTTTCCAAACCGGGCAAAATTTGAAAAAAACGACAGTGCCGGTAGTGTCGAAAAAGTCAAAAATGGGGATTTTCCCAAACTTTGCTTAAAGAGGCCAGAGGGGGGGGCTGGGTGAAAAAGGAGCAAAATCAAGCACAGTTGGGGCGTTTTGTGAAAATTGTGAAGGATTTTCCAAACCGGGCAAAATTTGAAAAAAACGACAGGGCCGGTAGTGTCGAAAAAGTCAAAAATGGGGATTTTCCCAAATCCTTGCTAAAAGAGGCCAGGGGGGCGGGCTGAGTGAGAAAGGAGCAAAATCAAGCACAGTTGGAGCGTTGTGTGAAAATTGTGAAGGATTTTCCAAACCGGGCAAAATTTGAAAAAAAAGACAGTGCCGGTAGTGTCGAAAAAGAAAAAAATGGGGATTTTCACAAAATTTGCTTAAAGAGGCCAGAGGGGGGGGGGCTGAGTGAAAAACGAGCAAAATCAAGCACAGTTGGGGCGTTTTGTGAAAATTGTGAAGGATTTTCCATAGTGGGCAAAAATTGAAAAAAACGACAGGGCCGGTAGTGTCGAAAAAGTCAAAAATGGGGATTTTCCCAAACCTTGCTAAAAGGGGCCAGGGGGGCGGGCTGAGTCAGAAAGGAGCAAAATCAAGCACAGTTGGGGCGTTGTGTGAAAATTGTGAAGGATTTTCCAAAGTGGGCAAAAATTGAAAAAAACGACAGGGCCGGTAGTGTCGAAAAAGTCAAAAATGCGTATTTTCCTAAATCTTTGCTAAAAGGGGCCAGGGGGCGGGCTTATTGAAAAACGAGCAAAATCAAGCACAGTTGGGGAGTTTTGGGAAAATTGTGAAGGATTTTCCAAAGTGGGCAAAAATTGAAAAAAACGACAGGGCCGGTAGTGTCGAAAAAGTCAAAAATGGGGATTTTCACAAACCTTGCTAAAAGGTGCCAGGGGGCGGACTGATTCAGAAAGGAGCAAAATCAAGCACAGTTGGGGCGTTTTGGGAAAATTGTGAAGGATTTTCCAACGTGGGCAAAAATTGAAAAAAACGACAGGGCCGGTAGTGTCGAAAAAGTCAAAAATGCGGATTTCCCCAAACCTTGCTAAAAGGGGCCAGGGGGGCGGACTGAGTCAGAAATGAGCAAAATCAAGCACAGTTGGGGCGTTTTGGGAAAATTGTGAAGGATTTTCCAAACCGGGCAAAATTTGAAAAAAAGACAGGGCCGGTAGTGTCGTAAAAGTCAAAAATGGGGATTTTCCCAAATCCTTGCTAAAAGGGGCTAGGGGGGCGGGCTGAGTGAGAAAGGAGCAAAATCAAGCACAGTTGGGGCGTTGTGTGAAAATTGTGAAGGATTTTCCAAACCGGGCAAAATTTGAAAAAAACGACAGGGCCGGTAGTGTCGAAAAAGTCAAAAATGGGGATTTTCACAAAATTTGCTTAAAGAGGCCAGAGGGGGGGGCTGATTAAAAAACGAGCAAAATCAAGCACAGTTGGGGCGTTGTGTGAAAATTGTGAAGGATTTTCCAAAGAGGGCAAAAATTGAAAAAAACGACAGGGGCGGTAGTGTCGAAAAAGTCAAAAATGGGGATTTTCACAAACCTTGCTAAAACGGGCCAGGGGGGCGGACTGAGTCAGAAAGGAGCAAAATCAAGCACAGTTGGGGCGTTTTGAGAAAATTGTGAAGGATTTTCCAAAGTGGGCAAAATTTGAAAAAAAAGACAGGGCCGGTAGTGTCGAAAAAGTCAAAAATGGGGATTTTCCCAAACCTTGCTAAAAGGGGCCAGGGGGGCGGACTAAGTAAGAAAGGAGCAAAATCAAGCACAGTTGGGGCGTTTTGGGAAAATTGTGAAGGATTTTCCAAACCGGGCAAAATTTGAAAAAAACGACAGTGCCGGTAGTGTCGAAAAAGTCAAAAATGGGGATTTTCCCAAACTTTGCTAAAAGGTGCCAGGGTGCGGACTGAGTCAGAAATGAGCAAAATCAAGCACAGTTGGGGCGTTTTGGGAAAATTGTGAAGGATTTTCCAAACCGGGTAAAATTTGAAAAAAAAGACAGGGCCGGTAGTGTCGAAAAAGTCAAAAATGGGGATTTTCCAAAACCTTGCTAAAAGGGGCCTGGGGGGCGGACTAAGTAAGAAAGGAGCAAAATCAAGCACAGTTGGGGCGTTGTGTGAAAATTGTGAAGGATTTTCCAAAGTGGGCAAAAATTTTAAAAAACGACAGGGCTGGTAGTGTCGAAAAAGTCAAAAATGGGGATTTTCCCAAACCTTGCTAAAAGGGGCCAGGGGGGCGGACTGAGTCAGAAAGGAGCAAAATCAAGCACAGTTGGGGCGTTTTGGGAAGATTGTGAAGGATTTTCCAAACCGGGCAAAATTTGAAAAAAACGACAGGGCCGGTAGTGTCGAAAAAGTCAAAAATGGGGATTTTCCCAAATTTTTGCTAACAGGGGCCAGGGGGAGGGCTGAATGAAAAACGAGCAAAATCAAGCACAGTTGGGGCGTTGTGTGAAAATTGTGAAGGATTTTCCAAACCGGGCAAAATTTGAAAAAAACGACAGGGCCGGTAGTGTCGAAAAAGTCAAAAATGCGGATTTTCCCAAACCTTGCTAAAAGGGGCCAGGGGGTCGGACTGAGTCAGAAATGAGCAAAATCAAGCACAGTTGGGGCGTTTTGAGAAAATTGTGAAGGATTTTCCAAACCGGGCAAAAATTGAAAAAAACGACAGGGCCGGTAGTGTCGAAAAAGTCAAAAATGTGGATTTTCCCAAACCTTGCTAAAAGGGGCCAGGGGGGCGGACTGAGTCAGAAATGAGCAAAATCAAGCACAGTTGGGGCGTTTTGAGAAAATTGTGAAGGATTTTCCAAACCGGGAAAAATTTGATAAAAACGACAGTGCCGGTAGTGTCGAAAAAGTCAAAAATGGGGATTTTCCCAAACTTTGCTTAAAGAGGCAAGAGGGGGGGGCTGGGTTAAAAAGGAGCAAAATCAAGCACAGTTGGGGCGTTTTGTGAAAATTGTGAAGGATTTTCCAAACCGGGCAAAATTTGAAAAAAACGACAGTGCCGGTAGTGTCGAAAAAGTCAAAAATGGGGATTTTCCCAAACTTTGCTTAAAGAGGCCAGAGGGGGGGGGCTGGGTGAAAAAGGAGCAAAATCAAGCACAGTTGGGGCGTTTTGTGATAATTGTGAAGGATTTTCCATAGTGGGCAAAATTTGAAAAAAACGACAGGGCCGGTAGTGTCGAAAAAGTCAAAAATGGGGATTTTCCCAAACTTTGCTTAAAGAGGCCAGAGGGGGCGGACTGAGTCAGAAATGAGCAAAATCAAGCACAGTTGGGCCGTTTTGAGAAAATTGTGAAGGATTTTCCAAAGTGGGCAAAATTTGAAAAAAACGACAGGTCCGGTAGTGTCGAAAAAGTCAAAAATGGGGATTTTCCAAAACCTTGCTAAAAGGGGCCAGGGGGGCGGACTAAGTAAGAAAGGAGCAAAATCAAGCACAGTTGGGGCGTTTTGGGAAAATTGGGAAGGATTTTCCAAACCGGGCAAAATTTGAAAGAAAAGACAGGGCCGGTAGTGTCGAAAAAGTCAAAAATGGGGATTTTCACAAAATTTGCTTAAAGAGGCCAGAGGGGGGGGCTGAGTGAAAAACGAGCAAAATCAAGCACAGTTGGGGCGTTTTGTGATAATTGTGAAGGATTTTCCATAGTGGGCAAATATTGAAAAAAACGACAGGGCCGGTAGTGTCGAAAAAGTCAAAAATGGGGATTTTCCCAAACCTTGCTAAAAGGGGCCAGGGGGGCGGGCTGAGTCAGAAAGGAGCAAAATCAAGCACAGTTGGAGCGTTGTGTGAAAATTGTGAAGGATTTTCCAAAGTGGGCAAAAATTGAAAAAAACGACAGGGCCGGTAGTGTCGAAAAAGTCAAAAATGCGGATTTTCCCAAACCTTGCTAAAAGGGGCCAGGGGGTCGGACTGAGTCAGAAATGAGCAAAATCAAGCACAGTTGGGGCGTTTTGAGAAAATTGTGAAGGATTTTCCAAACCGGGCAAAATTTGAAAAAAACGACAGGTCCGGTAGTGTCGAAAAAGTCAAAAATGGGGATTTTCCCAAACCTTGCTAAAAGGGGCAAGGGGGGCGGACTAAGTAAGAAAGGAGCAAAATCAAGCACAGTTGGGGCGTTTTGTGAAAATTGTGAAGGATTTTCCAAACCGGGCAAAATTTGAAAAAAACGACAGTGCCGGTAGTGTCGAAAAAGTTAAAAATGGGGATTTTCCCAAACTTTGCTTAAAGAGGCCAGAGGGGGGGGCTGGGTGAAAAAGGAGCAAAATCAAGCACAGTTGGGGCGTTTTGTGAAAATTGTGAAGGATTTTCCAAACCGGGCAAAATTTGAAAAAAACGACAGGTCCGGTAGTGTCGAAAAAGTCAAAAATGGGGATTTTCACAAACCTTGCTAAAACGGGCCAGGGGGGCGGACTGAGTCAGAAAGGAGCAAAATCAAGCACAGTTGGGGCGTTTTGAGAAAATTGTGAAGGATTTTCCAAAGTGGGCAAAATTTGAAAAAAACGACAGGGCCGGTAGTGTCGAAAAAGTCAAAAATGGGGATTTTCCCAAATTTTTGCTAAAAGGGGCCAGGGGGCGGGCTGATTGAAAAACGAGCAAAATCAAGCACAGTTGGGGCGTTTTGCGAAAATTGTGAAGGATTTTCCAAACCGGGCAAAATTTGAAAAAAAGACAGGGCCGGTAGTGTCGTAAAAGTCAAAAATGGGGATTTTTCCAAACCTTGCTAAAAGGTGCCAGGGTGCGGACTGAGTCAGAAAGGAGCAAAATCAAGCACAGTTGGGGCGTTTTGGGAAAATTGTGAAGGATTTTCCAAACCGGGTAAAATTTGAAAAAAAAGACAGGGCCGGTAGTGTCGAAAAAGTCAAAAATGGGGATTTTCCCAAACCTTGCTAAAAGGGGCCAGGGGGGCGGACTGAGTCAGAAAGGAGCTAAATCAAGCACAGTTGGGGCGTTTTGGGAAAATTGTGAAGGATTTTCCAAACCGGGCAAAATTTGAAAAAAACGACAGGGCCGGTAGTGTCGAAAAAGTCAAAAATGGGGATTTTCACAAAATTTGCTTAAAGAGGCCAGAGGGGGGGGCTGATTAAAAAACGAGCAAAATCAAGCACAGTTGGGGCGTTGTGTGAAAATTGTGAAGGATTTTCCAAAGAGGGCAAAAATTGAAAAAAACGACAGGGGCGGTAGTGTCGAAAAAGTCAAAAATGGGGATTTTCACAAACCTTGCTAAAACGGGCCAGGGGGGCGGACTGAGTCAGAAAGGAGCAAAATCAAGCACAGTTGGGGCGTTTTGAGAAAATTGTGAAGGATTTTCCAAAGTGGGCAAAATTTGAAAAAAACGACAGGGCCGGTAGTGTCGAAAAAGTCAAAAATGGGGATTTTCCCAAATTTTTGCTAAAAGGGGCCAGGGGGCGGGCTGATTGAAAAACGAGCAAAATCAAGCACAGTTGGGGCGTTTTGTGAAAATTGTGAAGGATTTTCCAAACCGGGCAAAATTTGAAAAAAAGACAGGGTCGGTAGTGTCGTAAAAGTCAAAAATGGGGATTTTCCCAAACCTTGCTAAAAGGTGCCAGGGGGCGGACTGAGTCAGAAAGGAGCAAAATCAAGCACAGTTGGGGCGTTTTGGGAAAATTGTGAAGGATTTTCCAAACCGGGTAAAATTTGAAAAAAAAGACAGGGCCGGTAGTGTCGAAAAAGTCAAAAATGGGGATTTTCCCAAACCTTGCTAAAAGTGGCCAGGGGGGCGGACTAAGTAAGAAAGGAGCAAAATCAAGCACAGTTGGGGCGTTTTGGGAAAATTGTGAAGGATTTTCCAAACCGGGCAAAATTTGAAAAAAACGACAGTGCCGGTAGTGTCGAAAAAGTCAAAAATGGGGATTTTCCCAAACTTTGCTAAAAGGTGCCAGGGTGCGGACTGAGTCAGAAATGAGCAAAATCAAGCACAGTTGGGGCGTTTTGGGAAAATTGTGAAGGATTTTCCAAACCGGGTAAAATTTGAAAAAAAAGACAGGGCCGGTAGTGTCGAAAAAGTCAAAAATGGGGATTTTCCAAAACCTTGCTAAAAGGGGCCTGGGGGGCGGACTAAGTAAGAAAGGAGCAAAATCAAGCACAGTTGGGGCGTTGTGTGAAAATTGTGAAGGATTTTCCAAAGTGGGCAAAAATTTTAAAAAACGACAGGGCTGGTAGTGTCGAAAAAGTCAAAAATGGGGATTTTCCCAAACCTTGCTAAAAGGGGCCAGGGGGGCGGACTGAGTCAGAAAGGAGCAAAATCAAGCACAGTTGGGGCGTTTTGGGAAGATTGTGAAGGATTTTCCAAACCGGGCAAAATTTGAAAAAAACGACAGGGCCGGTAGTGTCGAAAAAGTCAAAAATGGGGATTTTCCCAAATTTTTGCTAACAGGGGCCAGGGGGCGGGCTGAATGAAAAACGAGCAAAATCAAGCACAGTTGGGGCGTTGTGTGAAAATTGTGAAGGATTTTCCAAACCGGGCAAAATTTGAAAAAAACGACAGGGCCGGTAGTGTCGAAAAAGTCAAAAATGCGGATTTTCCCAAACCTTGCTAAAAGGGGCCAGGGGGTCGGACTGAGTCAGAAATGAGCAAAATCAAGCACAGTTGGGGCGTTTTGAGAAAATTGTGAAGGATTTTCCAAACCGGGCAAAAATTGAAAAAAACGACAGGGCCGGTAGTGTCGAAAAAGTCAAAAATGTGGATTTTCCCAAACCTTGCTAAAAGGGGCCAGGGGGGCGGACTGAGTCAGAAATGAGCAAAATCAAGCACAGTTGGGGCGTTTTGAGAAAATTGTGAAGGATTTTCCAAACCGGGAAAAATTTGATAAAAACGACAGTGCCGGTAGTGTCGAAAAAGTCAAAAATGGGGATTTTCCCAAACTTTGCTTAAAAAGGCAAGAGGGGGGGGCTGGGTTAAAAAGGAGCAAAATCAAGCACAGTTGGGGCGTTTTGTGAAAATTGTGAAGGATTTTCCAAACCGGGCAAAATTTGAAAAAAACGACAGTGCCGGTAGTGTCGAAAAAGTCAAAAATGGGGATTTTCCCAAACTTTGCTTAAAGAGGCCAGAGGGGGGGGGCTGGGTGAAAAAGGAGCAAAATCAAGCACAGTTGGGGCGTTTTGTGATAATTGTGAAGGATTTTCCATAGTGGGCAAAATTTGAAAAAAACGACAGGGCCGGTAGTGTCGAAAAAGTCAAAAATGGGGATTTTCCCAAACTTTGCTTAAAGAGGCCAGAGGGGGCGGACTGAGTCAGAAATGAGCAAAATCAAGCACAGTTGGGCCGTTTTGAGAAAATTGTGAAGGATTTTCCAAAGTGGGCAAAATTTGAAAAAAACGACAGGTCCGGTAGTGTCGAAAAAGTCAAAAATGGGGATTTTCCAAAACCTTGCTAAAAGGGGCCAGGGGGGCGGACTAAGTAAGAAAGGAGCAAAATCAAGCACAGTTGGGGCGTTTTGGGAAAATTGGGAAGGATTTTCCAAACCGGGCAAAATTTGAAAGAAAAGACAGGGCCGGTAGTGTCGAAAAAGTCAAAAATGGGGATTTTCACAAAATTTGCTTAAAGAGGCCAGAGGGGGGGGCTGAGTGAAAAACGAGCAAAATCAAGCACAGTTGGGGCGTTTTGTGATAATTGTGAAGGATTTTCCATAGTGGGCAAATATTGAAAAAAACGACAGGGCCGGTAGTGTCGAAAAAGTCAAAAATGGGGATTTTCCCAAACCTTGCTAAAAGGGGCCAGGGGGGCGGGCTGAGTCAGAAAGGAGCAAAATCAAGCACAGTTGGAGCGTTGTGTGAAAATTGTGAAGGATTTTCCAAAGTGGGCAAAAATTGAAAAAAACGACAGGGCCGGTAGTGTCGAAAAAGTCAAAAATGCGGATTTTCCCAAACCTTGCTAAAAGGGGCCAGGGGGTCGGACTGAGTCAGAAATGAGCAAAATCAAGCACAGTTGGGGCGTTTTGAGAAAATTGTGAAGGATTTTCCAAACCGGGCAAAATTTGAAAAAAACGACAGGTCCGGTAGTGTCGAAAAAGTCAAAAATGGGGATTTTCCCAAACTTTGCTTAAAGAGGCCAGAGGGGGGGGCTGGGTGAAAAAGGAGCAAAATCAAGCACAGTTGGGGCGTTTTGTGAAAATTGTGAAGGATTTTCCAAACCGGGCAAAATTTGAAAAAAACGACAGGTCCGGTAGTGTCGAAAAAGTCAAAAATGGGGATTTTCACAAACCTTGCTAAAACGGGCCAGGGGGGCGGACTGAGTCAGAAAGGAGCAAAATCAAGCACAGTTGGGGCGTTTTGAGAAAATTGTGAAGGATTTTCCAAAGTGGGCAAAATTTGAAAAAAACGACAGGGCCGGTAGTGTCGAAAAAGTCAAAAATGGGGATTTTCCCAAATTTTTGCTAAAAGGGGCCAGGGGGCGGGCTGATTGAAAAACGAGCAAAATCAAGCACAGTTGGGGCGTTTTGCGAAAATTGTGAAGGATTTTCCAAACCGGGCAAAATTTGAAAAAAAGACAGGGCCGGTAGTGTCGTAAAAGTCAAAAATGGGGATTTTTCCAAACCTTGCTAAAAGGTGCCAGGGTGCGGACTGAGTCAGAAAGGAGCAAAATCAAGCACAGTTGGGGCGTTTTGGGAAAATTGTGAAGGATTTTCCAAACCGGGTAAAATTTGAAAAAAAAGACAGGGCCGGTAGTGTCGAAAAAGTCAAAAATGGGGATTTTCCCAAACCTTGCTAAAAGGGGCCAGGGGGGCGGACTGAGTCAGAAAGGAGCTAAATCAAGCACAGTTGGGGCGTTTTGGGAAAATTGTGAAGGATTTTCCAAACCGGGCAAAATTTGAAAAAAACGACAGGGCCGGTAGTGTCGAAAAAGTCAAAAATGGGGATTTTCACAAAATTTGCTTAAAGAGGCCAGAGGGGGGGGCTGATTAAAAAACGAGCAAAATCAAGCACAGTTGGGGCGTTGTGTGAAAATTGTGAAGGATTTTCCAAAGAGGGCAAAAATTGAAAAAAACGACAGGGGCGGTAGTGTCGAAAAAGTCAAAAATGGGGATTTTCACAAACCTTGCTAAAACGGGCCAGGGGGGCGGACTGAGTCAGAAAGGAGCAAAATCAAGCACAGTTGGGGCGTTTTGAGAAAATTGTGAAGGATTTTCCAAAGTGGGCAAAATTTGAAAAAAACGACAGGGCCGGTAGTGTCGAAAAAGTCAAAAATGGGGATTTTCCCAAATTTTTGCTAAAAGGGGCCAGGGGGCGGGCTGATTGAAAAACGAGCAAAATCAAGCACAGTTGGGGCGTTTTGTGAAAATTGTGAAGGATTTTCCAAACCGGGCAAAATTTGAAAAAAAGACAGGGTCGGTAGTGTCGAAAAAGTCAAAAATGGGGATTTTCCCAAACCTTGCTAAAAGTGGCCAGGGGGGCGGACTAAGTAAGAAAGGAGCAAAATCAAGCACAGTTGGGGCGTTTTGGGAAAATTGTGAAGGATATTCCAAACCGGGCAAAATTTGAAAAAAACGACAGTGCCGGTAGTGTCGAAAAAGTCAAAAATGGGGATTTTCCCAAACTTTGCTTAAAGAGGCCAGAGGGGGGGGCTGGGTGAAAAAGGAGCAAAATCAAGCACAGTTGGGGCATTTTGTGAAAATTGTGAAGGATTTTCCAAAGTGGGCAAAAATTGAAAAAAACGACAGGGCCGGTAGTGTCGAAAAAGTCAAAAATGGGGATTTTCCCAAACCTTGCTAAAAGGTGCCAGGGGGTGGACTGAGTCAGAAAGGAGCAAAATCAAGCACAGTTGGGGCGTTTTGAGAAAATTGTGAAGGATTTTCCAAAGTGGGCAAAATTTGAAAAAAACGACAGGTCCGGTAGTGTCGAAAAAGTCAAAAATGGGGATTTTACCAAACCTTGCTAAAAGGTGCCAGGGGGCGGACTGAGTCAGAAAGGAGCAAAATCAAGCACAGTTGGGGCGTTTTGGGAAAATTGTGAAGGATTCTCCAACGTGGGCAAAAATTGAAAAAAACGACAGGGCCGGTAGTGTCGAAAAAGTCAAAAATGCGGATTTTCCCAAACCTTGCTAAAAGGGGCCAGGGGGGCGGACTGAGTCAGAAATGAGCAAAATCAAGCACAGTTGGGGCGTTTTGAGAAAATTGTGAAGGATTCTCCAAACCGGGCAAAATTTGAAAAAAACGACAGGGCCGGTAGTGTCGAAAAAGTCAAAAATGGGGATTTTCCCAAATCCTTGCTAAAAGGGGCCAGGGGGGCGGACTGAGTCAGAAAGGAGCAAAATCAAGCACAGTTGGGGCGTTTTGGGAAAATTGTGAAGGATTTTCCATAGTGGGCAAAAATTGAAAAAAACGACAGGGCCGGCAGTGTCGAAAAAGTAAAAAATGGGGATTTTCCCAAACCTTGCTAAAAGGTGCCAGGGGGCGGACTGAGTCAGAAAGGAGCAAAATCAAGCACAGTTGGGGCGTTTTGGGAAAATTGTGAAGGATTTTCCAACGTGGGCAAAAATTGAAAAAAACGACAGGGCCGGTAGTGTCGAAAAAGTCAAAAATGCGGATTTTCCCAAACCTTGCTAAAAGGGGCCAGGGGGGCGGACTGAGTCAGAAATGAGCAAAATCAAGCACAGTTGGGGCGTTTTGAGAAAATTGTGAAGGATTTTCCAAACCGGGCAAAATTTGAAAAAAACGACAGGTCCGGTAGTGTCGAAAAAGTCAAAAATGGGGATTTTCCAAAACCTTGCTAAAAGGGGCCTGGGGGGCGGACTAAGTAAGAAAGGAGCAAAATCAAGCACAGTTGGGGCGTTTTGGGAAAATTGTGAAGGATTTTCCAAAGTGGGCAAAAATTTTAAAAAACGACAGGGCCGGTAGTGTCGAAAAAGTCAAAAATGGGGATTTTCCCAAACCTTGCTAAAAGGGGCCAGGGGGGCGGACTGAGTCAGAAAGGAGCAAAATCAAGCACAGTTGGGGCGTTTTGGGAAAATTGTGAAGGATTTTCCAAACCGGGCAAAATTTGAAAAAAACAACAGGGCCGGTAGTGTCGGAAAGTCAAAAATGGGGATTTTCCCAAATCTTTGTTAAAAGGGGCCAGGGGGGCGGGCTGAGTGAGAAAGGAGCAAAATCAAACACAGTTGGGGCGTTGTGTTAAAATTGTGAAGGATTTTCCAAACCGGGTAAAATTTGAAAAAAAAGACAGGGCCGGTAGTGTCGAAAAAGTCAAAAATGGGGATTTTCACAAAATTTGCTTAAAGAGGCCAGAGGGGGGGGCTGAGTGAAAAACGAGCAAAATCAAGCACAGTTGGGGCGTTTTGTGAAAATTGTGAAGGATTTTCCAAAGTGGGCAAAAATCGAAAAAAACGACAGGGCCGTAGTGTCGAAAAAGTCAAAAATGGGGATTTTCCCAAACCTTGCTAAAAGGTGCCAGGGGGTGGACTGAGTCAGAAAGGAGCAAAATCAAGCACAGTTGGGGCGTTTTGAGAAAATTGTGAAGGATTTTCCAAAGTGGGCAAAATTTGAAAAAAACGACAGGTCCGGTAGTGTCGAAAAAGTCAAAAATTGGGATTTTCCCAAATTTTTGCTAAAAGGGGCCAGGGGGCGGGCTGATTGAAAAACGAGCAAAATCAAGCACAGTTGGGGCGTTTTGTGAAAATTGTGAAGGATTTTCCAAACCGGGCAAAATTTGAAAAAAAGACAGGGCCGGTAGTGTCGAAAAAGTCAAAAATGGGGATTTTCCCAAACCTTGCTAAAAGGGGCCAGGGGGGCGGACTGAGTCAGAAAGGAGCAAAATCAAGCACAGTTGGGGCGTTTTGGGAAAATTGTGAAGGATTTTCCAAACCGGGCAAAATTTGAAAAAAACAACAGGGCCGGTAGTGTCGGAAAGTCAAAAATGGGGATTTTCCCAAATCCTTGCTAAAAGGGGCCAGGGGGGCGGGCTGAGTGAGAAAGGAGCAAAATCAAACACAGTTGGGGCGTTGTGTGAAAATTGTGAAGGATTTTCCAAACCGGGTAAAATTTGAAAAAAAAGACAGGGCCGGTAGTGTCGAAAAAGTCAAAAATGGGGATTTTCACAAAATTTGCTTAAAGAGGCCAGAGGGGGGGGCTGAGTGAAAAACGAGCAAAATCAAGCACAGTTGGGGCGTTTTGTGAAAATTGTGAAGGATTTTCCATAGTGGGCAAAAATTGAAAAAAACGACAGGGCCGGTAGTGTCGAAAAAGTCAAAAATGCGGATTTTCCCAAACCTTGCTAAAAGGGGCCAGGGGGGCGGACTGAGTCAGAAATGAGCAAAATCAAGCACAGTTGGGGCGTTTTGGGAAAATTGTGAAGGATTTTCCAAACCGGGCAAAATTTGAAAAAAACGACAGGGCCGGTAGTCTCGAAAAAGTCAAAAATGGGGATTTTCACAAACCTTGCTAAAAGGTGCCAGGGGGTGGACTGAGTCAGAAATGAGCAAAATCAAGCACAGTTGGGGCGTTTTGAGAAAATTGTGAAGGATTTTCCAAAGTGGGCAAAATTTGAAAAAAACGACAGGTCCGGTAGTGTCGAAAAAGTCAAAAATTGGGATTTTCCAAAACCTTGCTAAAAGGGGCCAGGGGGGCGGACTAAGTACGAAACGAGCAAAATCAAGCACAGTTGGGGCATTTTGGGAAAATTGTGAAGGATTTTCCAAACCGGGCAAAATTTGAAAAAAACGACAGGGCCGGTAGTGTCGAAAAAGTCAAAAATGCGGATTTTCCCAAATCTTTGCTAAAAGGGGCCAGGGGGCGGGCTGATTGAAAAACGAGCAAAATCAAGCACAGTTGGGGCGTTTTGTGAAAATTGTGAAGGATTTTCCATAGTGGGCAAAAATTGAAAAAAACGACAGGGCCGGTAGTGTCGAAAAAGTCAAAAATGGGGATTTTCCCAAACCTTGCTAAAAGGGGCCAGGGGGGCGGGCTGAGTCAGAAAGGAGCAAAATCAAGCACAGTTGGGGCGTTGTGTGAAAATTGTGAAGGATTTTCCAAAGTGGGCAAAAATTGAAAAAAACGACAGGGCCGGTAGTGTCGAAAAAGTCAAAAATGCGTATTTTCCTAAATCTTTGCTAAAAGGGGCCAGGGGGCGGGCTTATTGAAAAACGAGCAAAATCAAGCACAGTTGGGGAGTTTTGGGAAAATTGTGAAGGATTTTCCAAAGTGGGCAAAAATTGAAAAAAACGACAGGGCCGGTAGTGTCGAAAAAGTCAAAAATGGGGATTTTCACAAACCTTGCTAAAAGGTGCCAGGGGGCGGACTGATTCAGAAAGGAGCAAAATCAAGCACAGTTGGGGCGTTTTGGGAAAATTGTGAAGGATTTTCCAACGTGGGCAAAAATTGAAAAAAACGACAGGGCCGGTAGTGTCGAAAAAGTCAAAAATGCGGATTTCCCCAAACCTTGCTAAAAGGGGCCAGGGGGGCGGACTGAGTCAGAAATGAGCAAAATCAAGCACAGTTGGGGCGTTTTGGGAAAATTGTGAAGGATTTTCCAAACCGGGCAAAATTTGAAAAAAAGACAGGGCCGGTAGTGTCGTAAAAGTCAAAAATGCGGATTTTCCCAAACCTTGCTAAAAGGGGCCAGGGGGGCGGGCTGAGTGAGAAAGGAGCAAAATCAAGCACAGTTGGGGCATTTTGGGAAAATTGTGAAGGATTTTCCAAACCGGGCAAAATTTGAAAAAAACGACAGGTCCGGTAGTGTCGAAAAAGTCAAAAATGGGGATTTTCCAAAACCTTGCTAAAAGGGGCCTGGGGGGCGGACTAAGTAAGAAAGGAGCAAAATCAAGCACAGTTGGGGCGTTTTGGGAAAATTGTGAAGGATTTTCCAAAGTGGGCAAAAATTTTAAAAAACGACAGGGCCGGTAGTGTCGAAAAAGTCAAAAATGGGGATTTTCCCAAACCTTGCTAAAAGGGGCCAGGGGGGCGGACTGAGTCAGAAAGGAGCAAAATCAAGCACAGTTGGGGCGTTTTGGGAAAATTGTGAAGGATTTTCCAAACCGGGCAAAATTTGAAAAAAACAACAGGGCCGGTAGTGTCGGAAAGTCAAAAATGGGGATTTTCCCAAATCTTTGTTAAAAGGGGCCAGGGGGGCGGGCTGAGTGAGAAAGGAGCAAAATCAAACACAGTTGGGGCGTTGTGTTAAAATTGTGAAGGATTTTCCAAACCGGGTAAAATTTGAAAAAAAAGACAGGGCCGGTAGTGTCGAAAAAGTCAAAAATGGGGATTTTCACAAAATTTGCTTAAAGAGGCCAGAGGGGGGGGCTGAGTGAAAAACGAGCAAAATCAAGCACAGTTGGGGCGTTTTGTGAAAATTGTGAAGGATTTTCCAAAGTGGGCAAAAATCGAAAAAAACGACAGGGCCGTAGTGTCGAAAAAGTCAAAAATGGGGATTTTCCCAAACCTTGCTAAAAGGTGCCAGGGGGTGGACTGAGTCAGAAAGGAGCAAAATCAAGCACAGTTGGGGCGTTTTGAGAAAATTGTGAAGGATTTTCCAAAGTGGGCAAAATTTGAAAAAAACGACAGGTCCGGTAGTGTCGAAAAAGTCAAAAATTGGGATTTTCCCAAATTTTTGCTAAAAGGGGCCAGGGGGCGGGCTGATTGAAAAACGAGCAAAATCAAGCACAGTTGGGGCGTTTTGTGAAAATTGTGAAGGATTTTCCAAACCGGGCAAAATTTGAAAAAAAGACAGGGCCGGTAGTGTCGAAAAAGTCAAAAATGGGGATTTTCCCAAACCTTGCTAAAAGGGGCCAGGGGGGCGGACTGAGTCAGAAAGGAGCAAAATCAAGCACAGTTGGGGCGTTTTGGGAAAATTGTGAAGGATTTTCCAAACCGGGCAAAATTTGAAAAAAACAACAGGGCCGGTAGTGTCGGAAAGTCAAAAATGGGGATTTTCCCAAATCCTTGCTAAAAGGGGCCAGGGGGGCGGGCTGAGTGAGAAAGGAGCAAAATCAAACACAGTTGGGGCGTTGTGTGAAAATTGTGAAGGATTTTCCAAACCGGGTAAAATTTGAAAAAAAAGACAGGGCCGGTAGTGTCGAAAAAGTCAAAAATGGGGATTTTCACAAAATTTGCTTAAAGAGGCCAGAGGGGGGGGCTGAGTGAAAAACGAGCAAAATCAAGCACAGTTGGGGCGTTTTGTGAAAATTGTGAAGGATTTTCCATAGTGGGCAAAAATTGAAAAAAACGACAGGGCCGGTAGTGTCGAAAAAGTCAAAAATGCGGATTTTCCCAAACCTTGCTAAAAGGGGCCAGGGGGGCGGACTGAGTCAGAAATGAGCAAAATCAAGCACAGTTGGGGCGTTTTGGGAAAATTGTGAAGGATTTTCCAAACCGGGCAAAATTTGAAAAAAACGACAGTGCCGGTAGTGTCGAAAAAGTCAAAAATGGGGATTTTCACAAACCTTGCTAAAACGGGCCAGGGGGGCGGACTGAGTCAGAAAGGAGCAAAATCAAGCACAGTTGGGGCGTTTTGAGAAAATTGTGAAGGATTTTCCAAAGTGGGCAAAATTTGAAAAAAACGACAGGGCCGGTAGTGTCGAAAAAGTCAAAAATGGGGATTTTCCCAAATTTTTGCTAAAAGGGGCCAGGGGGCGGGCTGATTGAAAAACGAGCAAAATCAAGTACAGTTGGGGCGTTTTGTGAAAATTGTGAAGGATTTTCCAAACCGGGCAAAATTTGAAAAAAAGACAGGGTCGGTAGTGTCGTAAAAGTCAAAAATGGGG
Source organism: Scomber scombrus (assembly GCF_963691925.1). NCBI lineage: Eukaryota > Metazoa > Chordata > Actinopteri > Scombriformes > Scombridae > Scomber > Scomber scombrus. The sequence continues at coordinate 109,172 of NW_026910686.1, read as the reverse complement.
ATTTTCCCAAACCTTGCTAAAAGGTGCCAGGGGGCGGACTGAGTCAGAAAGGAGCAAAATCAAGCACAGTTGGGGCGTTTTGGGAAAATTGTGAAGGATTTTCCAAACCGGGTAAAATTTGAAAAAAAAGACAGGGCCGGTAGTGTCGAAAAAGTCAAAAATGGGGATTTTCCCAAACCTTGCTAAAAGTGGCCAGGGGGGCGGACTAAGTAAGAAAGGAGCAAAATCAAGCACAGTTGGGGCGTTTTGTGAAAATTGTGAAGGATTTTCCAAAGTGGGCAAAAATTGAAAAAAACGACAGGGCCGGTAGTGTCGAAAAAGTCAAAAATGGGGATTTTCCCAAACTTTGCTTAAAGAGGCCAGAGGGGGGGGCTGGGTGAAAAAGGAGCAAAATCAAGCACAGTTGGGGCGTTTTGTGAAAATTGTGAAGGATTTTCCATAGTGGGCAAAAATTGAAAAAAACGACAGGGCCGGTAGTGTCGAAAAAGTCAAAAATGGGGATTTTCCCAAACCTTGCTAAAAGGTGCCAGGGGGTGGACTGAGTCAGAAAGGAGCAAAATCAAGCACAGTTGGGGCGTTTTGAGAAAATTGTGAAGGATTTTCCAAAGTGGGCAAAATTTGAAAAAAACGACAGGTCCGGTAGTGTCGAAAAAGTCAAAAATGGGGATTTTACCAAACCTTGCTAAAAGGTGCCAGGGGGCGGACTGAGTCAGAAAGGAGCAAAATCAAGCACAGTTGGGGCGTTTTGGGAAAATTGTGAAGGATTCTCCAACGTGGGCAAAAATTGAAAAAAACGACAGGGCCGGTAGTGTCGAAAAAGTCAAAAATGCGGATTTTCCCAAACCTTGCTAAAAGGGGCCAGGGGGGCGGACTGAGTCAGAAATGAGCAAAATCAAGCACAGTTGGGGCGTTTTGAGAAAATTGTGAAGGATTTTCCAAACCGGGCAAAATTTGAAAAAAACGACAGGTCCGGTAGTGTCAAAAAAGTCAAAAATGGGGATTTTCACAAAATTTGCTTAAAGAGGCCAGAGGGGGGGGCTGAGTGAAAAACGAGCAAAATCAAGCACAGTTGGGGCGTTTTGTGAAAATTGTGAAGGATTTTCCATAGTGGGCAAAAATTGAAAAAAACGACAGGGCCGGTAGTGTCGAAAAAGTCAAAAATGCGGATTTTCCCAAACCTTGCTAAAAGGGGCCAGGGGGGCGGACTGAGTCAGAAATGAGCAAAATCAAGCACAGTTGGGGCGTTTTGGGAAAATTGTGAAGGATTTTCCAAACCGGGCAAAATTTGAAAAAAACGACAGTGCCGGTAGTGTCGAAAAAGTCAAAAATGGGGATTTTCCAAAACCTTGCTAAAAGGGGCCAGGGGAGCGGAATAAGTAAGAAAGGAGCAAAATCAAGCACAGTTGGGGCATTTTGGGAAAATTGTGAAGGATTTTCCAAACCGGGCAAAATTTGAAAAAAACGACAGGGCCGGTAGTGTCGAAAAAGTCAAAAATGCGGATTTTCCCAAATCTTTGCTAAAAGGGGCCAGGGGGCGGGCTTATTGAAAAACGAGCAAAATCAAGCACAGTTGGGGCGTTTTGGGAAAATTGTGAAGGATTTTCCAAACCGGGTAAAATTTGAAAAAAAAGTCAAAGTAGTGTCGAAAAAGTCAAAAATGGGGATTTTCCCAAACCTTGCTAAAAGGGGCCAGGGGGGCGGACTGAGTCAGAAAGGAGCAAAATCAAGCACAGTTGGGGTGTTTTGGGAAAATTGTGAAGGATTTTCCAAACCGGGCAAAATTTGAAAAAAACGACAGGTCCGGTAGTGTCGAAAAAGTCAAAAATGGGGATTTTCCCAAACCTTGCCAAAAGGGGCCAGGGGGGCGGACTGAGTCAGAAAGGAGCAAAATCAAGCACAGTTGGGGAGTTTTGGGAATATTGTGAAGGATTTTCCAAACCGGGCAAAATTTGAAAAAAACGACAGGGCCGGTAGTGTCGAAAAAGTCAAAAATGGGGATTTTCCCAAATCCTTGCTAAAAGGGGCCAGGGGGGCGGGCTGAGTGAGAAAGGAGCAAAATCAAGCACAGTTGGGGCGTTGTGTGAAAATTGTGAAGGATTTTCCAAACCGGGCAAAATTTGAAAAAAAAGACAGTGCCGGTAGTGTCGAAAAAGTCAAAAATGGGGATTTTCACAAAATTTGCTTAAAGAGGCCAGAGGGGGGGGGCTGAGTGAAAAACGAGCAAAATCAAGCACAGTTGGGGCGTTTTGTGAAAATTGTGAAGGATTTTCCATAGTGGACAAAAATTGAAAAAAACGACAGGGCCGGTAGTGTCGAAAAAGTCAAAAATGGGGATTTTCCCAAACCTTGCTAAAAGGGGCCAGGGGGGCGGGCTGAGTCAGAAAGGAGCAAAATCAAGCACAGTTGGGGCGTTGTGTGAAAATTGTGAAGGATTTTCCAAAGTGGGCAAAAATTGAAAAAAACGACAGGGCCGGTAGTGTCGAAAAAGTCAAAAATGCGTATTTTCCTAAATCTTTGCTAAAAGGGGCCAGGGGGCGGGCTTATTGAAAAACGAGCAAAATCAAGCACAGTTGGGGAGTTTTGGGAAAATTGTGAAGGATTTTCCAAAGTGGGCAAAAATTGAAAAAAACGACAGGGCCGGTAGTGTCGAAAAAGTCAAAAATGGGGATTTTCACAAACCTTGCTAAAAGGTGCCAGGGGGCGGACTGATTCAGAAAGGAGCAAAATCAAGCACAGTTGGGGCGTTTTGGGAAAATTGTGAAGGATTTTCCAACGTGGGCAAAAATTGAAAAAAACGACAGGGCCGGTAGTGTCGAAAAAGTCAAAAATGCGGATTTCCCCAAACCTTGCTAAAAGGGGCCAGGGGGGCGGACTGAGTCAGAAATGAGCAAAATCAAGCACAGTTGGGGCGCTTTGAGAAAATTGTGAAGGATTTTCCAAACCGGGCAAAATTTGAAAAAAAGACAGGGCCGGTAGTGTCGTAAAAGTCAAAAATGGGGATTTTCCCAAACCTTGCTAAAACGGGCCAGGGGGGCGGACTGAGTCAGAAAGGAGCAAAATCAAGCACAGTTGGGGCGTTTTGAGAAAATTGTGAAGGATTTTCCAAAGTGGGCAAAATTTGAAAAAAACGACAGGGCCGGTAGTGTCGAAAAAGTCAAAAATGGGGATTTTCCCAAATTTTTGCTAAAAGGGGCCAGGGGGCGGGCTGATTGAAAAACGAGCAAAATCAAGCACAGTTGGGGCGTTTTGTGAAAATTGTGAAGGATTTTCCAAACCGGGCAAAATTTGAAAAAAAGACAGGGCCGGTAGTGTCGTAAAAGTCAAAAATGGGGATTTTCCCAAACCTTGCTAAAAGGTGCCAGGGTGCGGACTGAGTCAGAAAGGAGCAAAATCAAGCACAGTTGGGGCGTTTTGGGAAAATTGTGAAGGATTTTCCAAACCGGGTAAAATTAAAAAAAAAAGACAGGGCCGGTAGTGTCGAAAAAGTCAAAAATGGGGATTTTCCCAAACCTTGCTAAAAGGGGCCAGGGGGGCGGACTAAGTAAGAAAGGAGCAAAATCAAGCACAGTTGGGGCGTTTTGGGAAAATTGTGAAGGATTTTCCAAACCGGGCAAAATTTGAAAAAAACGACAGGGCCGGTAGGGTCGAAAAAGTCAAAAATGTGGATTTTCCCAAACCTTGCTAAAAGGGGCCAGGGGGGCGGACTGAGTCAGAAATGAGCAAAATCAAGCACAGTTGGGCCGTTTTGAGAAAATTGTGAAGGATTTTCCAAAGTGGGCAAAATTTGAAAAAAAAGACAGGGCCGGTAGTGTCGAAAAAGTCAAAAATGGGGATTTTCACAAAATTTGCTTAAAGAGGCCAGAGGGGGGGGGCTGAGTGAAAAACGAGCAAAATCAAGCACAGTTGGGGCGTTTTGTGATAATTGTGAAGGATTTTCCATAGTGGGCAAAAATTGAAAAAAAACGACAGGGCCGGTAGTGTCGAAAAAGTCAAAAATGGGGATTTTCCCAAACCTTGCTAAAAGGGGCCAGGGGGGCGGGCTGAGTCAGAAAGGAGCAAAATCAAGCAAAGTTGGAGCGTTGTGTGAAAATTGTGAAGGATTTTCCAAAGTGGGCAAAAATTGAAAAAAAACGACAGGGCCGGGGTAGTGTCGAAAAAGTCAAAAATGGGGATTTTCCCAAACCTTGCTAAAAGGGGCCAGGGGGGCGGACTGAGTCAGAAATGAGCAAAATCAAGCACAGTTGGGGCGTTTTGAGAAAATTGTGAAGGATTTTCCAAACCGGGCAAAATTTGAAAAAAACGACAGGGCCGGTAGTGTCGAAAAAGTCAAAAATGGGGATTTTCCCAAACCTTGCTAAAAGGGGCCAGGGGGGCGGACTAAGTAAGAAAGGAGCAAAATCAAGCACAGTTGGGGCGTTTTGGGAAAAATTGTGAAGGATTTTCCAAACCGGGCAAAATTTGAAAAAAACGACAGGGCCGGTAGGGTCGAAAAAGTCAAAAATGTGGATTTTCCCAAACCTTGCTAAAAGGGGCCAGGGGGGGCGGACTGAGTCAGAAATGAGCAAAATCAAGCACAGTTGGGCCGTTTTGAGAAAATTGTGAAGGATTTTCCAAAGTGGGCAAAATTTGAAAAAAAAGACAGGGCCGGTAGTGTCGAAAAAGTCAAAAATGGGGATTTCACAAAATTGCTTAAAGAGGCCAGAGGGGGGGGCTGAGTGAAAAACGAGCAAAATCAAGCACAGTTGGGGCGTTTTGTGATAATTGTGAAGGATTTTCCATAGTGGGCAAAAATTGAAAAAAAACGACAGGGCCGGTAGTGTCGAAAAAGTCAAAAATGGGGATTTTCCCAAACCTTGCTAAAAGGGGCCAGGGGGGCGGGCTGAGTCAGAAAGGAGCAAAATCAAGCAAAGTTGGAGCGTTGTGTGAAAATTGTGAAGGATTTTCCAAAGTGGGCAAAAATTGAAAAAAACGACAGGGCCGGTAGTGTCGAAAAAGTCAAAAATGCGGATTTTCCCAAACCTTGCTAAAAGGGGCCAGGGGGTCGGACTGAGTCAGAATGAGCAAAATCAAGCACAGTTGGGGCGTTTTGAGAAAATTGTGAAGGATTTTCCAAACCGGGCAAAATTTGAAAAAAACGACAGGGCCGGTAGTGTCGAAAAAGTCAAAAATGGGGATTTTCCCAAACCTTGCTAAAAGGGGCCAGGGGGGCGGACTAAGTAAGAAAGGAGCAAAAATCAAGCACAGTTGGGGGCGTTTTGGGAAAATTGTGAAGGATTTTCCAAACCGGGCAAAATTTGAAAAAAAAAACGACAGGGCCGGTAGGGTCGAAAAAGTCAAAAATGTGGATTTTCCCAAACCTTGCTAAAAGGGGCCAGAGGGGGCGGACTGAGTCAGAAATGAGCAAAATCAAGCACAGTTGGGCCGTTTTGAGAAAATTGTGAAGGATTTTCCAAAGTGGGCAAAATTTGAAAAAAAAGACAGGGCCGGTAGTGTCGAAAAAGTCAAAAATGGGGATTTTCACAAAATTTGCTTAAAGAGGCCAGAGGGGGGGCTGAGTGAAAAACGAGCAAATCAAGCACAGTTGGGGCGTTTTGTGATAATTGTGAAGGATTTTCCATAGTGGGCAAAAATTGAAAAAAACGACAGGGCCGGTAGTGTCGAAAAAGTCAAAAATGGGGATTTTCCCAAACCTTGCTAAAAGGGGCCAGGGGGGCGGGCTGAGTCAGAAAGGAGCAAAATCAAGCAAAGTTGGAGCGTTGTGTGAAAATTGTGAAGGATTTTCCAAAGTGGGCAAAAATTGAAAAAAACGACAGGGCCGGTAGTGTCGAAAAAGTCAATATGCGGATTTTCCCAAACCTTGCTAAAAGGGGCCAGGGGTCGGACTGAGTCAGAAATGAGCAAAATCAAGCACAGTTGGGGCGTTTTGAGAAAATTGTGAAGGATTTTCCAAACCGGGCAAAATTTGAAAAAAACGACAGGGCCGGTAGTGTCGAAAAAGTCAAAAATGGGGATTTTCCCAAACCTTGCTAAAAGGGGCCAGGGGGGCGGACTAAGTAAGAAAGGAGCAAAATCAAGCACAGTTGGGGCGTTTTGGGAAAATTGTGAAGGATTTTCCAAACCGGGCAAAATTTGAAAAAAACGACAGGGCCGGTAGTGTCGAAAAAGTCAAAAATGGGGATTTTCCCAAACCTTGCTAAAAGGGGCCAGGGGGCAGGCTTATTGAAAAACGAGCAAATCAAGCACAGTTGGGGCGTTTTGTGAAAATTGTGAAGGATTTTCCAAACCGGGTAAAATTTGAAAAAAAAGTCAAAGTAGTGTCGAAAAAGTCAAAAATGGGGATTTTCCCAAACCTTGCTAAAAGGGGCCAGGGGGGCGGACTGAGTCAGAAAGGAGCAAAATCAAGCACAGTTGGGGCGTTTTGGGAAAATTGTGAAGGATTTTCAAAACCGGGCAAAATTTGAAAAAGACGACAGTGCCGGTAGTGTCGAAAAAGTCAAAAATGGGGATTTTCCCAAACTTTGCTTAAAGAGGCCAGAGGGGGGGGCTGGGTGAAAAAGGAGCAAAATCAAAGCACAGTTGGGGCGTTTTGTGAAAATTGTGAAGGATTTTCCATAGTGGGCAAAAATTGAAAAAAACGACAGGGCCGGTAGTGTCGAAAAAGTCAAAAATGTGGATTTTCCCAAACCTTGCTAAAAGGGGCCAGGGGGGCGGCTGAGTCAGAAAGGAGCAAAATCAAGCACAGTTGGGGCGTTTTGGGAAAATTTGTGAAGGATTTTCCAAACCGGGCAAAATTTGAAAAAAACGACAGGGCCGGTAGTGTCGAAAAAGTCAAAAATGGGGATTTTCCCAAATCCTTGCTAAAAGGGGCCAGGGGGGCGGGCTGAGTGAGAAAGGAGCAAAATCAAGCACAGTTGGGGCGTTGTGTGAAAATTGTGAAGGATTTTCCAAACCGGGCAAAATTTGAAAAAAACGACAGGGCCGGTAGTGTCGAAAAAAGTCAAAAATGGGGATTTTCACAAAATTTGCTTAAGAGGCTAGAGGGGGGGGGCTGAGTGAAAAACGAGCAAAATCAAGCACAGTTGGGGCGTTTTGTGAAAATTGTGAAGGATTTTCCAAAGTGGGCAAAAATTGAAAAAAACGACAGGGCCGGTAGTGTCGAAAAAGTCAAAAATGGGATTTTCCCAAACCTTGCTAAAAGGGGCCAGGGGGGCGGACTGAGTCAGAAAGGAGCAAAATCAAGCACAGTTGGGGCGTTTTGGGAAAATTGTGAAGGATTTTCCAAACCGGGCAAAATTTGAAAAAAACGACAGTGCCGATAGTGTCGAAAAAGTCAAAAATGGGGATTTTCCCAAACTTTGCTTAAAGAGGCCAGAGGGGGGGGCTGGGTGAAAAAGGAGCAAAATCAAGCACAGTTGGGGCGTTTTGTGAAAATTGTGAAGGATTTTCCAAAGTGGGCAAAAATTGAAAAAAACGACAGGGCCGGTAGTGTCCGAAAAAGTCAAAAATGGGGATTTTTCACAAAATTTGCATAAAGAGGCCAGAGGGGGGGGCTGAGTGAAAAGCAAGCAAAATCAAGCACAGTTGGGGCGTTTTGTGAAAATTGTGAAGGATTTTCCAAACCGGGCAAAATTTGAAAAAAAAGACAGGGCCGGTAGTGTCGAAAAAGTCAAAAATGGGGATATTCACAAAATTTGCTTAAAGAGACCAGAGGGGGGGGCTGAGTGAAAACAAGCAAAATCAAGCACAGTTGGGGCGTTTTGTGAAAATTGTGAAGGATTTTCCAAAGTGGGCAAAAATTGAAAAAAACGACAGGGCCGGTAGTGTCGAAAAAGTCAAAAATGGGGATTTTCCCAAACCTTGCTAAAAGGGGCCAGGGGGGCGGGCTGAGTCAGAAAGGAGCAAAATCAAGCACAGTTGGGGCGTTTTGAGAAAATTGTGAAGGATTTTCCAAACCGGGCAAAATTTGAAAAAAACGACAGGTCCGGTAGTGTCGAAAAAGTCCAAAATGGGGATTTTCCAAAACCTTGCTAAAAGGGGCCAGGGGGCGGACTAAGTAAGAAAGGAGCAAAATCAAGCACAGTTGGGGCGTTTTGGGAAAATTGTGAAGGATTTTCCAAACCGGGCAAAATTTGAAAAAACGACAGGGGCGGTAGTGTCGAAAAAGTCAAAAATGGGGATTTTCACAAACCTTGCTAAAAGGGGCCAGGGGGTGGACTGAGTCAGAAAGGAGCAAAATCAAGCACAGTTGGGCGTTTTGAGAAAATTGTGAAGGATTTTCCAAAGTGGGCAAATTTTGAAAAAAACGACAGGTCCGGTAGTGTCGAAAAAGTCAAAAATTGGGATTTTCCAAAACCTTGCTAAAACGGGCCAGGGGGGCGGACTGAGTCAGAGAGGAGCAAAATCAAGCACAGTTGGGGCGTTTTGGGAAAATTGTGAAGGATTTTCCAAACCGGGCAAAATTTGAAAAAAACGACAGGGCCGGTAGTGTCGAAAAAGTCAAAAATGGGGATTTTCCCAAATTTTTGCTAAAAGGGGCCAGGGGGGCGGCCTGATTGAAAAAGCGAGCAAAATCAAGCACAGTTGGGGCGTTTTGAGAAAATTGTGAAGGATTTTCCATAGTGGGCAAAAATTGAAAAAAACGACAGGGCCGGTAGTGTCGAAAAAGTAAAAAATGGGGATTTTCCCAAATCCTTGCTAAAAGGGGCCAGGGGGGCGGGCTCAGTGAGAAAGGAGCAAAATCAAGCACAGTTGGGGCGTTGTGTGAAAATTGTGAAGGATTTTCCAAAGTGGGCAAAAATTGAAAAAAACGACAGGGCCGGTACTGTCGAAAAAGTCAAAAATGCGGATTTTCCCAAACCTTGCTAAAAGGGGCCAGGGGGGCGGACTAAGTAAGAAAGGAGCAAAATCAAGCACAGTTGGGGCGTTTTGTGAAAATTGTGAAGGATTTTCCAAACCGGGTAAAATTTGAAAAAAAAAGACAGGGCCAGTAGTGTCGAAAAAGTCAAAAATGGGGATTTTCCCAAACCTTGCTAAAAGGGGCCAGGGGGGCGGACTGAGTCAGAAAGGAGCAAAATCAAGCACAGTTGGGGCGTTTTGGGAAAATTGTGAAGGATTTTCCAAACCGGGCAAAATTTGAAAAAAAAGACAGGGCCGGTAGTGTCGAAAAAGTCAAAAATGGGGATTTTCACAAAATTTGCTTAAAGAGGCCAGAGGGGGGGGCTGAGTGAAAAACAAGCAAAATCAAGCACAGTTGGGGCGTTTTGGGAAAATTGTGAAGGATTTTCCAAACCGGGCAAAATTTGAAAAAAACGACAGGGCCGGTAGTGTCGAAAAAGTCAAAAATGGGGATTTTCCCAAATCCTTGCTAAAAGGGGCCAGGGGGGCGGGCTGAGTGAGAAAGGAGCAAAATCAAGCACAGTTGGGGCGTTTTGAGAAAATTGTGAAGGATTTTCCAAAGTGGGCAAATTTTGAAAAAAACGACAGGTCCGGTAGTGTCGAAAAAGTCAAAAATTGGGATTTTCCAAAACCTTGCTAAAACGGGCCAGGGGGGCGGACTGAGTCAGAAAGGAGCAAAATCAAGCACAGTTGGGGCGTTTTGAGAAAATTGTGAAGGATTTTCCAAACCGGGCAAAATTTGAAAAAAACGACAGGTCCGGTAGTGTCGAAAAAGTCCAAAATGGGGTTTTTCCAAAACCTTGCTAAAAGGGGCCAGGGGGGTGGACTAAGTAAGAAAGGAGCAAAATCAAGCACAGTTGGGGCGTTTTGGGAAAATTGTGAAGGATTTTCCAAACCGGGCAAAATTTGAAAAAAACGACAGGGCCGGTAGTGTCGAAAAAGTCAAAAATGCGGATTTTCCCAAATCTTTGCTAAAAGGGGCCAGGGCGCGGGCTTATTGAAAAACGAGCAAAATCAAGCACAGTTGGGGCGTTTTGTGAAAATTGTGAAGGATTTTCCAAACCGGGTAAAATTTGAAAAAAAAAGACAGGGCCGGTAGTGTCGAAAAAGTCAAAAATGGGGATTTTCACAAATTTTTGCTAAAAGGGGCCAGGGGGCGGGCTGATTGAAAAACGAGCAAAATCAAGCACAGTTGGGGCGTTTTGAGAAAATTGTGAAGGATTTTCCAAACCGGGCAAAATTTGAAAAAAACGACAGGTCCGGTAGTGTCGAAAAAGTCAAAAATGCGGATTTTCCCAAACCTTGCTAAAATGGGCCAGGGGGGCGGACTGAGTCAGAAAGGAGCAAAATCAAGCACAGTTGGGGCGTTGTGTGAAAATTGTGAAGGATTTTCCAAACCGGGCAAAATTTGAAAAAAAAGACAGGGCCGGTAGTGTCGAAAAAGTCAAAAATGGGGATTTTCACAAAATTTGCTTAAAGAGGCCAGAGGGGGGGGCTGAGTGAAAAACAAGCAAAATCAAGCACAGTTGGGGCGTTTTGTGAAAATTGTGAAGGATTTTCCAAAGTGGGCAAAAATTGAAAAAAACGACAGGGCCGGTAGTGTCGAAAAAGTCAAAAATGGGGATTTTTTCCAAACCTTGCTAAAAGGGGCCAGGGGGGCGGGCTGAGTCAGAAAGGAGCAAAATTAAGCATAGTTGGGGCGTTTTGAGAAAATTGTGAAGGATTTTCCAAACCGGGCAAAATTTGAAAAAAACGACAGGTCCGGTAGTGTCGAAAAAGTCCAAAATGGGGATTTTCCAAAACCTTGCTAAAAGGGGCCAGGGGGGCGGACTAAGTAAGAAAGGAGCAAAATCAAGCACAGTTGGGGCGTTTTGGGAAAATTGTGAAGGATTTTCCATAGTGGGCAAAAATTGAAAAAAACGACAGGGCCGGTAGTGTCGAAAAAGTCCAAAATGGGGTTTTTCCAAAACCTTGCTAAAAGGGGCCAGGGGGGTGGACTAAGTAAGAAAGGAGCAAAATCAAGCACAGTTGGGGCGTTTTGGGAAAATTGTGAAGGATTTTCCAAACCGGGCAAAATTTGAAAAAAACGACAGGGCCGGTAGTGTCGAAAAAGTCAAAAATGCGGATTTTCCCAAATCTTTGCTAAAAGGGGCCAGGGGGCGGGCTTATTGAAAAACGAGCAAAATCAAGCACAGTTGGGGCGTTTTGAGAAAATTGTGAAGGATTTTCCAAACCGGGCAAAATTTGAAAAAAACGACAGGGCCGGTAGTGTCGAAAAAGTCAAAAATGGGGATTTTCCCAAATCCTTGCTAAAAGGTGCCAGGGGGGGCGGGCTGAGTGAGAAAGGAGCAAAATCAAGCACAGTTGGGGCGTTGTGTGAAAATTGTGAAGGATTTTCCAAACCGGGCAAAATTTGAAAAAAAAGACAGGGCCGGTAGTGTCGAAAAAGTCAAAAATGGGGATTTTCACAAAATTTGCTTAAAGAGGCCAGAGGGTGGGGTTGAGTGAAAAACAAGCAAAATCAAGCACAGTTGGGGCGTTGTGTGAAAATTGTGAAGGATTTTCCATAGTGGGCAAAAATTGAAAAAAACGACAGGGCCGGTAGTGTCGAAAAAGTAAAAAATGGGGATTTTCCCAAACCTTGCTAAAAGGGGCCAGGGGGGCGGGCTGAGTCAGAAAGGAGCAAAATCAAGCACAGTTGGGGCGTTTTGAGAAAATTGTGAAGGATTTTCCAAACCGGGCAAAATTTGAAAAAAACGACAGGTCCGGTAGTGTCGAAAAAGTCCAAAATGGGGATTTTCCAAAACCTTGCTAAAAGGGGCCAGGGGGGCGGACTAAGTAAGAAAGGAGCAAAATCAAGCACAGTTGGCGCGTTTTGGGAAAATTGTGAAGGATTTTCCAAACCGGGCAAAATTTGAAAAAAACGACAGGGCCGGTAGTGTCGAAAAAGTCAAAAATGCGGATTTTCCCAAATCTTTGCTAAAAGGGGCCAGGGCGCGGGCTTATTGAAAAACGAGCAAAATCAAGCACAGTTGGGGCGTTGTGTGAAAATTGTGAAGGATTTTCCAAACCGGGTAAAATTTGAAAAAAAAAGACAGGGCCGGTAGTGTCGAAAAAGTCAAAAATTGTGATTTTCACAAATTTTTGCTAAAAGGGGCCAGGGGGCGGGCTGATTGAAAAACGAGCAAAATCAAGCACAGTTGGGGCGTTTTGAGAAAATTGTGAAGGATTTTCCAAACCGGGCAAAATTTGAAAAAAACGACAGGTCCGGTAGTGTCGAAAAAGTCAAAAATGCGGATTTTCCCAAACCTTGCTAAAATGGGCCAGGGGGGCGGACTGAGTCAGAAATGAGCAAAATCAAGCACAGTTGGGGCGTTTTGAGAAAATTGTGAAGGATTTTCCAAACCGGGCAAAATTTGAAAAAAACGACAGGTCCGGTAGTGTCGAAAAAGTCAAAAATGGGGATTTTCCCAAACCTTGCTAAAAGGGGCCAGGGGGGCGGACTGAGTCAGAAAGGAGCAAAATCAAGCACAGTTGGGGCGTTTTGGGAAAATTGTGAAGGATTTTCCAAACCGGGCAAAATTTGAAAAAAACGACAGGGCCGGTAGTGTCGAAAAAGTCAAAAATGCGGATTTTCCCAAATCTTTGCTAAAAGGGGCCAGGGGGCGGGCTTATTGAAAAACGAGCAAAATCAAGCACAGTTGGGGCGTTTTGAGAAAATTGTGAAGGATTTTCCAAACCGGGTAAAATTTGAAAAAAAACGACAGGGCCGGTAGTGTCGAAAAAGTCAAAAATGGGGATTTTCCCAAATCCTTGCTAAAAGGTGCCAGGGGGGGCGGGCTGAGTGAGAAAGGAGCAAAATCAAGCACAGTTGGGGCGTTGTGTGAAAATTGTGAAGGATTTTCCAAACCGGGCAAAATTTGAAAAAAAAGACAGGGCCGGTAGTGTCGAAAAAGTCAAAAATGGGGATTTTCACAAAATTTGCTTAAAGAGGCCAGAGGGGGGGGCTGAGTGAAAAACAAGCAAAATCAAGCACAGTTGGGGCGTTTTGTGAAAATTGTGAAGGATTTTCCAAAGTGGGCAAAAATTGAAAAAAAACGACAGGGCCGGTAGTGTCGAAAAAGTCAAAAATGGGGATTTTTTCCAAACCTTGCTAAAAGGGGCCAGGGGGGCGGGCTGAGTCAGAAAGGAGCAAAATTAAGCATAGTTGGGGCGTTTTGAGAAAATTGTGAAGGATTTTCCAAACCGGGCAAAATTTGAAAAAAACGACAGGTCCGGTAGTGTCGAAAAAGTCAAAAATGGGGATTTTCCCAAATTTTTGCTAAAAGGGGCCAGGGGGCGGCCTGATTGAAAAAGCGGGCAAAATCAAGCACAGTTGGGGCGTTTTGAGAAAATTGTGAAGGATTTTCCAAACCGGGCAAAATTTGAAAAAAACGACAGGTCCGGTAGTGTCGAAAAAGTCAAAAATGCGGATTTTCCCAAATCTTTGCTAAAAGGGGCCAGGGGGGCGGGCTGAGTGAGAAAGGAGCAAAATCAAGCACAGTTGGGGCGTTTTGTGAAAATTGTGAAGGATTTTCCAAACCGGGCAAAATTTGAAAAAAACGACAGGGCCGAAATTGTCGAAAAAGTCAAAAATGGGGATTTTCCCAAACCTTGCTAAAAGGGGCCAGGGGGGCGGGCTGAGTGAAAAACAAGCAAAATCAAGCACAGTTGGGGCGTTTTGTGAAAATTTTGAAGGATTTTCCATAGTGGGCAAAAATTGAAAAAAACGACAGGGCCGGTAGTGTCGAAAAAGTAAAAAATGGGGATTTTCCCAAATCCTTACTAAAAGGGGCCAGGGGGGCGGGCTCAGTGAGAAAGGAGCAAAATCAAGCACAGTTGGGGCGTTGTGTGAAAATTGTGAAGGATTTTCCAAAGTGGGCAAAAATTGAAAAAAACGACAGGGCCGGTACTGTCGAAAAAGTCAAAAATGCGGATTTTCCCAAACCTTGCTAAAAGGGGCCAGGGGGGCGGACTGAGTCAGAAAGGAGCAAAATCAAGCACAGTTGGGGCGTTGTGTGAAAATTGTGAAGGATTTTCCAAACCGGGCAAAATTTGAAAAAAAAGACAGGGCCGGTAGTGTCGAAAAAGTCAAAAATGGGGATTTTCACAAAATTTGCTTAAAGAGACCAGAGGGGGGGGCTGAGTGAAAAACAAGCAAAATCAAGCACAGTTGGGGCGTTTTGTGAAAATTTTGAAGGATTTTCCATAGTGGGCAAAAATTGAAAAAAACGACAGGGCCGGTAGTGTCGAAAAAGTAAAAAATGGGGATTTTCCCAAATCCTTGCTAAAAGGGGCCAGGGGGGCGGGCTCAGTGAGAAAGGCGCAAAATCAAGCACAGTTGGGGCGTTGTGTGAAAATTGTGAAGGATTTTCCAAAGTGGGCAAAAATTGAAAAAAACGACAGGGCCGGTACTGTCGAAAAAGTCAAAAATGCGGATTTTCCCAAACCTTGCTAAAAGGGGCCAGGGGGGCGGACTAAGTAAGAAAGGAGCAAAATCAAGCACAGTTGGGGCGTTTTGAGAAAATTGTGAAGGATTTTCCAAACCGGGCAAAATTTGAAAAAAAAGACAGGGCCGGTAGTGTCGAAAAAGTCAAAAATGTGGATTTTCCCAAATCTTTGCTAAAAGGGGCCAGGGGGCGGGCTTATTGAAAAACGAGCAAAATCAAGCACAGTTGGGGCGTTTTGTGAAAATTGTGAAGGATTTTCCAAACCGGGTAAAATTTGAAAAAAAAGACAGGGCCAGTAGTGTCGAAAAAGTCAAAAATGGGGATTTTCCCAAACCTTGCTAAAAGGGGCCAGGGGGGCGGACTGAGTCAGAAAGGAGCAAAATCAAGCACAGTTGGGGCGTTTTGGGAAAATTGTGAAGGATTTTCCAAACCGGGCAAAATTTGAAAAAAAAGACAGGGCCGGTAGTGTCGAAAAAGTCAAAAATGGGGATTTTCACAAAATTTGCTTAAAGAGGCCAGAGGGGGGGGCTGAGTGAAAAACAAGCAAAATCAAGCACAGTTGGGGCGTTTTGTGAAAATTGTGAAGGATTTTCCATAGTGGGCAAAAATTGAAAAAAACGACAGGGCCGGTAGTGTCGAAAAAGTCAAAAATGGGGATTTTCCCAAATCCTTGCTAAAAGGGGCCAGGGGGGCGGGCTGAGTGAGAAAGGAGCAAAATCAAGCACAGTTGGGGCGTTGTGTGAAAATTGTGAAGGATTTTCCAAACCGGGCAAAATTTGAAAAAAAAGACAGGGCCGGTAGTGTCGAAAAAGTCAAAAATGGGGATTTTCACAAAATTTGCTTAAAGAGGCCAGAGGGGGGGGCTGAGTGAAAAACAAGCAAAATCAAGCACAGTTGGGGCGTTTTGTGAAAATTGTGAAGGATTTTCCATAGTGGGCAAAAATTGAAAAAAACGACAGGGCCGGTAGTGTAGAAAAAGTCAAAAATGGGGATTTTCCCAAATCCTTGCCAAAAGGTGACAGGGGGGCGGGCTGAGTGAGAAAGGAGCAAAATCAAGCACAGTTGGGGCGTTGTGTGAAAATTGTGAAGGATTTTCCAAACCGGGCAAAATTTGAAAAAAAAGACAGGGCCGGTAGTGTCGAAAAAGTCAAAAATGGGGATTTTCCCAAACCTTGCTTAAAGAGGCCAGAGGGGGGGGCTGAGTGAAAAGCAAGCAAAATCAAGCACAGTTGGGGCGTTTTGTGAAAATTGTGAAGGATTTTCCAAAGTGGGCAAAAATTGAAAAAAACGACAGGGCCGGTAGTGTCGAAAAAGTCAAAAATGGGGATTTTCCCAAACCTTGCTAAAAGGGGCCAGGGGGGCGGGCTGAGTCAGAAAGGAGCAAAATCAAGCACAGTTGGGGCGTTTTGAGAAAATTGTGAAGGATTTTCCAAACCGGGCAAAATTTGAAAAAAACGACAGGTCCGGTAGTGTCGAAAAAGTCCAAAATGGGGATTTTCCAAAACCTTGCTAAAAGGGGCCAGGGGGGCGGACTAAGTAAGAAAGGAGCAAAATCAAGCACAGTTGGGGCGTTTTGAGAAAATTGTGAAGGATTTTCCAAACCGGGCAAAATTTGAAAAAAACGACAGGTCCGGTAGTGTCGAAAAAGTCAAAAATGTGGATTTTCCCAAATCTTTGCTAAAAGGGGCCAGGGGGCGGGCTTATTGAAAAACGAGCAAAATCAAGCACAGTTGGGGCGTTTTGTGAAAATTGTGAAGGATTTTCCAAAACGGGTAAAATTTGAAAAAAAAAGACAGGGCCGGTAGTGTCGAAAAAGTAAAAAATGGGGATTTTCCCAAACCTTGCTAAAAGGGGCCAGGGGGGCGGACTGAGTCAGAAAGGACCAAAATCAAGCACAGTTGGGGCGTTTTGGGAAAATTGTGAAGGATTTTCCAAACCGGGCAAAATTTGAAAAAAACGACAGGGCCGGTAGTGTCGAAAAAGTCAAAAATGGGGATTTTCCCAAATCCTTGCTAAAAGGGGCCAGGGGGGCGGGCTGAGTGAGAAAGGAGCAAAATCAAGCACAGTTGGGGCGTTGTGTGAAAATTGTGAAGGATTTTCCAAACCGGGCAAAATTTGAAAAAAAAGACAGGGCCGGTAGTGTCGAAAAAGTCAAAAATGGGGATTTTCCCAAATCCTTGCCAAAAGGTGACCGGGGGGCGGGCTGAGTGAGAAAGGAGCAAAATCAAGCACAGTTGGGGCGTTGTGTGAAAATTGTGAAGGATTTTCCAAACCGGGCAAAATTTGAAAAAAAAGACAGGGCCGGTAGTGTCGAAAAAGTCAAAAATGGGGATTTTCACAAAATTTGCATAAAGAGGCCAGAGGGGGGGGCTGAGTGAAAAGCAAGCAAAATCAAGCACAGTTGGGGCGTTTTGTGAAAATTGTGAAGGATTTTCCAAACCGGGCAAAATTTGAAAAAAAAGACAGGGCCGGTAGTGTCGAAAAAGTCAAAAATGGGGATATTCACAAAATTTGCTTAAAGAGACCAGAGGGGGGGGCTGAGTGAAAAACAAGCAAAATCAAGCACAGTTGGGGCGTTTTGAGAAAATTGTGAAGGATTTTCCAAAGTGGGCAAAAATTGAAAAAAACGACAGGGCCGGTAGTGTCGAAAAAGTCAAAAATGGGGATTTTCCCAAACCTTGCTAAAAGGGGCCAGGGGGGCGGGCTGAGTCAGAAAGGAGCAAAATCAAGCATAGTTGGGGCGTTTTGAGAAAATTGTGAAGGATTTTCCAAACCGGGCAAAATTTGAAAAAAACGACAGGTCCGGTAGTGTCGAAAAAGTCCAAAATGGGGATTTTCCAAAACCTTGCTAAAAGGGGCCAGGGGGGCGGACTAAGTAAGAAAGGAGCAAAATCAAGCACAGTTGGGGCGTTTTGGGAAAATTGTGAAGGATTTTCCATAGTGGGCAAAAATTGAAAAAAACGACAGGGCCGGTAGTGTCGAAAAAGTCAAAAATGGGGATTTTCCCAAACCTTGCTAAAAGGGGCCAGGGGGACGGGCTGAGTCAGAAAGGAGCAAAATCAAGCACAGTTGGGGCGTTTTGAGAAAATTGTGAAGGATTTTCCAAACCGGGCAAAATTTGAAAAAAACGACAGGGCCGGTAGTGTCGAAAAAGTCAAAAATGGGGATTTTCCCAAATTTTTGCTAAAAGGGGCCAGGGGGCGGGCTGATTGAAAAACGAGCAAAATCAAGCACAGTTGGGGCGTTTTGAGAAAATTGTGAAGGATTTTCCAAACCGGGCAAAATTTGAAAAAAACGACAGGTCCGGTAGTGTCGAAAAAGTCAAAAATGCGGATTTTCCCAAACCTTGCTAAAATGGGCCAGGGGGGCGGACTGAGTCAGAAATGAGCAAAATCAAGCACAGTTGGGGCGTTTTGAGAAAATTGTGAAGGATTTTCCAAACCGGGCAAAATTTGAAAAAAACGACAGGTCCGGTAGTGTCGAAAAAGTCAAAAATGGGGATTTTCCCAACTCCTTGCTAAAAGGTGCCAGGGGGGCGGGCTGAGTGAGAAAGGAGCAAAATCAAGCACAGTTGGGGCGTTGTGTGAAAATTGTGAAGGATTTTCCAAACCGGGCAAAATTTGAAAAAAAAGACAGGGCCGGTAGTGTCGAAAAAGTCAAAAATGGGGATTTTCACAAAATTTGCTTAAAGAGGCCAGAGGGGGGGGCTGAGTGAAAAACAAGCAAAATCAAGCACAGTTGGGGCGTTTTGGGAAAATTGTGAAGGATTTTCCAAAGTGGGCAAAAATTGAAAAAAACGACAGGGCCGGTAGTGTCGAAAAAGTCAAAAATGGGGATTTTCCCAAATCTTTGCTAAAAGGGGCCAGGGGGGCGGGCTGAGTGAGAAAGGAGCAAAATCAAGCATAGTTGGGGCGTTTTGAGAAAATTGTGAAGGATTTTCCAAACCGGGCAAAATTTGAAAAAAACGACAGGTCCGGTAGTGTCGAAAAAGTCCAAAATGGGGATTTTCCAAAACCTTGCTAAAAGGGGCCAGGGGGGCGGACTAAGTAAGAAAGGAGCAAAATCAAGCACAGTTGGGGCGTTTTGGGAAAATTGTGAAGGATTTTCCAAACCGGGCAAAATTTGAAAAAAACGACAGGGGCGGTAGTGTCGAAAAAGTCAAAAATGGGGATTTTCACAAACCTTGCTAAAAGGGGCCAGGGGGTGGACTGAGTCAGAAAGGAGCAAAATCAAGCACAGTTGGGGCGTTTTGAGAAAATTGTGAAGGATTTTCCAAAGTGGGCAAATTTTGAAAAAAACGACAGGTCCGGTAGTGTCGAAAAAGTCAAAAATTGGGATTTTCCAAAACCTTGCTAAAACGGGCCAGGGGGGCGGAATGAGTCAGAAAGGAGCAAAATCAAGCACAGTTGGGGCGTTTTGGGAAAATTGTGAAGGATTTTCCAAACCGGGCAAAATTTGAAAAAAACGACAGGGCCGGTAGTGTCGAAAAAGTCAAAAATGGGGATTTTCCCAAATTTTTGCTAAAAGGGGCCAGGGGGCGGGCTGATTGAAAAACGAGCAAAATCAAGCACAGTTGGGGCGTTTTGAGAAAATTGTGAAGGATTTTCCAAACCGGGCAAAATTTGAAAAAAACGACAGGTCCGGTAGTGTCGAAAAAGTCAAAAATGCGGATTTTCCCAAACCTTGCTAAAATGGGCCAGGGGGGCGGACTGAGTCAGAAATGAGCAAAATCAAGCACAGTTGGGGCGTTTTGAGAAAATTGTGAAGGATTTTCCAAACCGGGCAAAATTTGAAAAAAAAGACAGGTCCGGTAGTGTCGAAAAAGTCAAAAATGGGGATTTTCCCAAACCTTGCTAAAAGGGGCCAGGGGGGCGGACTGAGTCAGAAAGGAGCAAAATCAAGCACAGTTGGGGCGTTTTGGGAAAATTGTGAAGGATTTTCCAAACCGGGCAAAATTTGAAAAAAACGACAGGGCCGGTAGTGTCGAAAAAGTCAAAAATGGGGATTTTCCCAACTCCTTGCTAAAAGGTGCCAGGGGGGCGGGCTGAGTGAGAAAGGAGCAAAATCAAGCACAGTTGGGGCGTTGTGTGAAAATTGTGAAGGATTTTCCAAACCGGGCAAAATTTGAAAAAAAAGACAGGGCCGGTAGTGTCGAAAAAGTCAAAAATGGGGATTTTCACAAAATTTGCTTAAAGAGGCCAGAGGGGGGGGCTGAGTGAAAAACAAGCAAAATCAAGCACAGTTGGGGCGTTTTGTGAAAATTTTGAAGGATTTTCCAAAGTGGGCAAAAATTTAAAAAAACGACAGGGCCGGTAGTGTCGAAAAAGTCAAAAATGGGGATTTTCCCAAATCCTTGCTAAAAGGGGCCAGGGGGGCGGGCTGAGTGAGAAAGGAGCAAAATCAAGCACAGTTGGGGCGTTGTGTGAAAATTGTGAAGGATTTTCCAAACCGGGCAAAATTTGAAAAAAAAGACAGGGCCAGTAGTGTCGAAAAGGTCAAAAATGGGGATTTTCACAAAATTTGCTTAAAGAGGCCAGAGGGGGGGGCTGAGTGAAAAACAAGCAAAATCAAGCACAGTTGGGGCGTTTTGTGAAAATTGTGAAGGATTTTCCATAGTGGGCAAAAATTGAAAAAAACGACAGGGCCGGTAGTGTCGAAAAAGTCAAAAATGGGGATTTTTTCCAAACCTTGCTAAAAGGGGCCAGGGGGGCGGGCTGAGTCAGAAAGGAGCAAAATCAAGCATAGTTGGGGCGTTTTGAGAAAATTGTGAAGGATTTTCCAAACCGGGCAAAATTTGAAAAAAACGACAGGTCCGGTAGTGTCGAAAAAGTCCAAAATGGGGATTTTCCAAAACCTTGCTAAAAGGGGCCAGGGGGGCGGACTAAGTAAGAAAGGAGCAAAATCAAGCACAGTTGGGGCGTTTTGGGAAAATTGTGAAGGATTTTCCAAACCGGGCAAAATTTGAAAAAAACGACAGGGGCGGTAGTGTCGAAAAAGTCAAAAATGGGGATTTTCACAAACCTTGCTAAAAGGGGCCAGGGGGTGGACTGAGTCAGAAAGGAGCAAAATCAAGCACAGTTGGGGCGTTTTGAGAAAATTGTGAAGGATTTTCCAAAGTCGGCAAATTTTGAAAAAAACGACAGGTCCGGTAGTGTCGAAAAAGTCAAAAATTGGGATTTTCCAAAACCTTGCTAAAACGGGCCAGGGGGGCGGAATGAGTCAGAAAGGAGCAAAATCAAGCACAGTTGGGGCGTTTTGGGAAAATTGTGAAGGATTTTCCAAACCGGGCAAAATTTGAAAAAAACGACAGGGCCGGTAGTGTCGAAAAAGTCAAAAATGGGGATTTTCCCAAACCTTGCTAAAATGGGCCAGGGGGGCGGACTGAGTCAGAAATGAGCAAAATCAAGCACAGTTGGGGCGTTTTGAGAAAATTGTGAAGGATTTTCCAAACCGGGCAAAATTTGAAAAAAACGACAGGTCCGGTAGTGTCGAAAAAGTCAAAAATGGGGATTTTCCCAACTCCTTGCTAAAAGGTGCCAGGGGGGCGGGCTGAGTGAGAAAGGAGCAAAATCAAGCACAGTTGGGGCGTTGTGTGAAAATTGTGAAGGATTTTCCAAACCGGGCAAAATTTGAAAAAAAAGACAGGGCCGGTAGTGTCGAAAAAGTCAAAAATGGGGATTTTCACAAAATTTGCTTAAAGAGGCCAGAGGGGGGGGCTGAGTGAAAAACAAGCAAAATCAAGCACAGTTGGGGCGTTTTGTGAAAATTTTGAAGGATTTTCCAAAGTGGGCAAAAATTTAAAAAAACGACAGGGCCGGTAGTGTCGAAAAAGTCAAAAATGGGGATTTTCCCAAATCCTTGCTAAAAGGGGCCAGGGGGGCGGGCTGAGTGAGAAAGGAGCAAAATCAAGCACAGTTGGGGCGTTGTGTGAAAATTGTGAAGGATTTTCCAAACCGGGCAAAATTTGAAAAAAAAGACAGGGCCAGTAGTGTCGAAAAGGTCAAAAATGGGGATTTTCACAAAATTTGCTTAAAGAGGCCAGAGGGGGGGGCTGAGTGAAAAACAAGCAAAATCAAGCACAGTTGGGGCGTTTTGTGAAAATTGTGAAGGATTTTCCATAGTGGGCAAAAATTGAAAAAAACGACAGGGCCGGTAGTGTCGAAAAAGTCAAAAATGGGGATTTTTTCCAAACCTTGCTAAAAGGGGCCAGGGGGGCGGGCTGAGTCAGAAAGGAGCAAAATCAAGCATAGTTGGGGCGTTTTGAGAAAAATTGTGAAGGATTTTCCAAACCGGGCAAAATTTGAAAAAAACGACAGGTCCGGTAGTGTCGAAAAAGTCCAAAATGGGGATTTTCCAAAACCTTGCTAAAAGGGGCCAGGGGGGCGGACTAAGTAAGAAAGGAGCAAAATCAAGCACAGTTGGGGCGTTTTGGGAAAATTGTGAAGGATTTTCGAAACCGGGCAAAATTTGAAAAAAACGACAGGGCCGGTAGTGTCGAAAAAGTCAAAAATGGGGATTTTTTCCAAACCTTGCTAAAAGGGGCCAGGGGGGCGGGCTGAGTCAGAAAGGAGCAAAATCAAGCATAGTTGGGGCGTTTTGAGAAAATTGTGAAGGATTTTCCAAACCGGGCAAAATTTGAAAAAAACGACAGGTCCGGTAGTGTCGAAAAAGTCCAAAATGGGGATTTTCCAAAACCTTGCTAAAAGGGGCCAGGGGGGCGGACTAAGTAAGAAAGGAGCAAAATCAAGCACAGTTGGGGCGTTTTGGGAAAATTGTGAAGGATTTTCCATAGTGGGCAAAAATTGAAAAAAACGACAGGGCCGGTAGTGTCGAAAAAGTCAAAAATGGGGATTTTCCCAAACCTTGCTAAAAGGGGCCAGGGGGACGGGCTGAGTCAGACAGGAGCAAAATCAAGCACAGTTGGGGCGTTTTGAGAAAATTGTGAAGGATTTTCCAAACCGGGCAAAATTTGAAAAAAACGACAGGTCCGGTAGTGTCGAAAAAGCCAAAAATGCGGATTTTCCCAAATCTTTGCTAAAAGGGGCCAGGGGGGCGGGCTGAGTGAGAAAGGAGCAAAATCAAGCACAGTTGGCGCGTTTTGGGAAAATTGTGAAGGATTTTCCAAACCGGGCAAAATTTGAAAAAAACGACAGGGCCGGTAGTGTCGAAAAAGTCAAAAATGCGGATTTTCCCAAATCTTTGCTAAAAGGGGCCAGGGCGCGGGCTTATTGAAAAACGAGCAAAATCAAGCACAGTTGGGGCGTTTTGTGAAAATTGTGAAGGATTTTCCAAACCAGGTAAAATTTGAAAAAAAAAGACAGGGCCGGTAGTGTCGAAAAAGTCAAAAATGGGGATTTTCCCAAACCTTGCTAAAAGGGGCCAGGGGGGCGGACTGAGTCAGAAAGGAGCAAAATCAAGCACAGTTGGGGCGTTTTGGGAAAATTGTGAAGGATTTTCCAAACCGGGCAAAATTTGAAAAAAACGACAGGGCCGGTAGTGTCGAAAAAGTCAAAAATGGGGATTTTCCCAAATCCTTGCTAAAAGGTGCCAGGGGGGCGGGCTGAGTGAGAAAGGAGCAAAATCAAGCACAGTTGGGGCGTTGTGTGAAAATTGTGAAGGATTTTCCAAACCGGGCAAAATTTGAAAAAAAAGACAGGGCCGGTAGTGTCGAAAAAGTCAAAAATGGGGATTTTCACAAAATTTGCATAAAGAGGCCAGAGGGGGGGGCTGAGTGAAAAGCAAGCAAAATCAAGCACAGTTGGGGCGTTTTGTGAAAATTGTGAAGGATTTTCCAAACCGGGCAAAATTTGAAAAAAAAGACAGGGCCGGTAGTGTCGAAAAAGTCAAAAATGGGGATTTTCACAAAATTTGCTTAAAGAGGCCAGAGGGGGGGGCTGAGTGAAAAACAAGCAAAATCAAGCACAGTTGGGGCGTTTTGGGAAAATTGTGAAGGATTTTCCAAACCGGGCAAAATTTGAAAAAAACGACAGGGCCGGTAGTGTCGAAAAAGTCAAAAATGGGGATTTTCCCAAATCCTTGCTAAAAGGGGCCAGGGGGGCGGGCTGAGTGAGAAAGGAGCAAAATCAAGCACAGTTGGGGCGTTTTGAGAAAATTGTGAAGGATTTTCCAAAGTGGGCAAATTTTGAAAAAAACGACAGGTCCGGTAGTGTCGAAAAAGTCAAAAATTGGGATTTTCCAAAACCTTGCTAAAACGGGCCAGGGGGGCGGACTGAGTCAGAAAGGAGCAAAATCAAGCACAGTTGGGGCGTTTTGAGAAAATTGTGAAGGATTTTCCAAACCGGGCAAAATTTGAAAAAAACGACAGGTCCGGTAGTGTCGAAAAAGTCCAAAATGGGGTTTTTCCAAAACCTTGCTAAAAGGGGCCAGGGGGGTGGACTAAGTAAGAAAGGAGCAAAATCAAGCACAGTTGGGGCGTTTTGGGAAAATTGTGAAGGATTTTCCAAACCGGGCAAAATTTGAAAAAAACGACAGGGCCGGTAGTGTCGAAAAAGTCAAAAATGCGGATTTTCCCAAATCTTTGCTAAAAGGGGCCAGGGCGCGGGCTTATTGAAAAACGAGCAAAATCAAGCACAGTTGGGGCGTTTTGTGAAAATTGTGAAGGATTTTCCAAACCGGGTAAAATTTGAAAAAAAAAGACAGGGCCGGTAGTGTCGAAAAAGTCAAAAATGGGGATTTTCACAAATTTTTGCTAAAAGGGGCCAGGGGGCGGGCTGATTGAAAAACGAGCAAAATCAAGCACAGTTGGGGCGTTTTGAGAAAATTGTGAAGGATTTTCCAAACCGGGCAAAATTTGAAAAAAACGACAGGTCCGGTAGTGTCGAAAAAGTCAAAAATGCGGATTTTCCCAAACCTTGCTAAAATGGGCCAGGGGGGCGGACTGAGTCAGAAAGGAGCAAAATCAAGCACAGTTGGGGCGTTGTGTGAAAATTGTGAAGGATTTTCCAAACCGGGCAAAATTTGAAAAAAAAGACAGGGCCGGTAGTGTCGAAAAAGTCAAAAATGGGGATTTTCACAAAATTTGCTTAAAGAGGCCAGAGGGGGGGGCTGAGTGAAAAACAAGCAAAATCAAGCACAGTTGGGGCGTTTTGTGAAAATTGTGAAGGATTTTCCAAAGTGGGCAAAAATTGAAAAAAACGACAGGGCCGGTAGTGTCGAAAAAGTCAAAAATGGGGATTTTTTCCAAACCTTGCTAAAAGGGGCCAGGGGGGCGGGCTGAGTCAGAAAGGAGCAAAATTAAGCATAGTTGGGGCGTTTTGAGAAAATTGTGAAGGATTTTCCAAACCGGGCAAAATTTGAAAAAAACGACAGGTCCGGTAGTGTCGAAAAAGTCCAAAATGGGGATTTTCCAAAACCTTGCTAAAAGGGGCCAGGGGGGCGGACTAAGTAAGAAAGGAGCAAAATCAAGCACAGTTGGGGCGTTTTGGGAAAATTGTGAAGGATTTTCCATAGTGGGCAAAAATTGAAAAAAACGACAGGGCCGGTAGTGTCGAAAAAGTCCAAAATGGGGTTTTTCCAAAACCTTGCTAAAAGGGGCCAGGGGGGTGGACTAAGTAAGAAAGGAGCAAAATCAAGCACAGTTGGGGCGTTTTGGGAAAATTGTGAAGGATTTTCCAAACCGGGCAAAATTTGAAAAAAACGACAGGGCCGGTAGTGTCGAAAAAGTCAAAAATGCGGATTTTCCCAAATCTTTGCTAAAAGGGGCCAGGGGGCGGGCTTATTGAAAAACGAGCAAAATCAAGCACAGTTGGGGCGTTTTGAGAAAATTGTGAAGGATTTTCCAAACCGGGCAAAATTTGAAAAAAACGACAGGGCCGGTAGTGTCGAAAAAGTCAAAAATGGGGATTTTCCCAAATCCTTGCTAAAAGGTGCCAGGGGGGGCGGGCTGAGTGAGAAAGGAGCAAAATCAAGCACAGTTGGGGCGTTGTGTGAAAATTGTGAAGGATTTTCCAAACCGGGCAAAATTTGAAAAAAAAGACAGGGCCGGTAGTGTCGAAAAAGTCAAAAATGGGGATTTTCACAAAATTTGCTTAAAGAGGCCAGAGGGTGGGGTTGAGTGAAAAACAAGCAAAATCAAGCACAGTTGGGGCGTTGTGTGAAAATTGTGAAGGATTTTCCATAGTGGGCAAAAATTGAAAAAAACGACAGGGCCGGTAGTGTCGAAAAAGTAAAAAATGGGGATTTTCCCAAACCTTGCTAAAAGGGGCCAGGGGGGCGGGCTGAGTCAGAAAGGAGCAAAATCAAGCACAGTTGGGGCGTTTTGAGAAAATTGTGAAGGATTTTCCAAACCGGGCAAAATTTGAAAAAAACGACAGGTCCGGTAGTGTCGAAAAAGTCCAAAATGGGGATTTTCCAAAACCTTGCTAAAAGGGGCCAGGGGGGCGGACTAAGTAAGAAAGGAGCAAAATCAAGCACAGTTGGCGCGTTTTGGGAAAATTGTGAAGGATTTTCCAAACCGGGCAAAATTTGAAAAAAACGACAGGGCCGGTAGTGTCGAAAAAGTCAAAAATGCGGATTTTCCCAAATCTTTGCTAAAAGGGGCCAGGGCGCGGGCTTATTGAAAAACGAGCAAAATCAAGCACAGTTGGGGCGTTGTGTGAAAATTGTGAAGGATTTTCCAAACCGGGTAAAATTTGAAAAAAAAAGACAGGGCCGGTAGTGTCGAAAAAGTCAAAAATGGGGATTTTCACAAATTTTTGCTAAAAGGGGCCAGGGGGCGGGCTGATTGAAAAACGAGCAAAATCAAGCACAGTTGGGGCGTTTTGAGAAAATTGTGAAGGATTTTCCAAACCGGGCAAAATTTGAAAAAAACGACAGGTCCGGTAGTGTCGAAAAAGTCAAAAATGCGGATTTTCCCAAACCTTGCTAAAATGGGCCAGGGGGGCGGACTGAGTCAGAAATGAGCAAAATCAAGCACAGTTGGGGCGTTTTGAGAAAATTGTGAAGGATTTTCCAAACCGGGCAAAATTTGAAAAAAACGACAGGTCCGGTAGTGTCGAAAAAGTCAAAAATGGGGATTTTCCCAAACCTTGCTAAAAGGGGCCAGGGGGGCGGACTGAGTCAGAAAGGAGCAAAATCAAGCACAGTTGGGGCGTTTTGGGAAAATTGTGAAGGATTTTCCAAACCGGGCAAAATTTGAAAAAAACGACAGGGCCGGTAGTGTCGAAAAAGTCAAAAATGCGGATTTTCCCAAATCTTTGCTAAAAGGGGCCAGGGGGCGGGCTTATTGAAAAACGAGCAAAATCAAGCACAGTTGGGGCGTTTTGAGAAAATTGTGAAGGATTTTCCAAACCGGGTAAAATTTGAAAAAAAACGACAGGGCCGGTAGTGTCGAAAAAGTCAAAAATGGGGATTTTCCCAAATCCTTGCTAAAAGGTGCCAGGGGGGGCGGGCTGAGTGAGAAAGGAGCAAAATCAAGCACAGTTGGGGCGTTGTGTGAAAATTGTGAAGGATTTTCCAAACCGGGCAAAATTTGAAAAAAAAGACAGGGCCGGTAGTGTCGAAAAAGTCAAAAATGGGGATTTTCACAAAATTTGCTTAAAGAGGCCAGAGGGTGGGGTTGAGTGAAAAATAAGCAAAATCAAGCACAGTTGGGGCGTTTTGTGAAAATTGTGAAGGATTTTCCATAGTGGGCAAAAATTGAAAAAAACGACAGGGCCGGTAGTGTCGAAAAAGTAAAAAATGGGGATTTTCCCAAACCTTGCTAAAAGGGGCCAGGGGGGCGGGCTGAGTCAGAAAGGAGCAAAATCAAGCACAGTTGGGGCGTTTTGAGAAAATTGTGAAGGATTTTCCAAACCGGGCAAAATTTGAAAAAAACGACAGGTCCGGTAGTGTCGAAAAAGTCCAAAATGGGGATTTTCCAAAACCTTGCTAAAAGGGGCCAGGGGGGCGGACTAAGTAAGAAAGGAGCAAAATCAAGCACAGTTGGCGCGTTTTGGGAAAATTGTGAAGGATTTTCGAAACCGGGCAAAATTTGAAAAAAACGACAGGGCCGGTAGTGTCGAAAAAGTCAAAAATGGGGATTTTCCCAACTCCTTGCTAAAAGGTGCCAGGGGGGCGGGCTGAGTGAGAAAGGAGCAAAATCAAGCACAGTTGGGGCGTTGTGTGAAAATTGTGAAGGATTTTCCAAACCGGGCAAAATTTGAAAAAAAAGACAGGGCCGGTAGTGTCGAAAAAGTCAAAAATGGGGATTTTCACAAAATTTGCTTAAAGAGGCCAGAGGGGGGGGCTGAGTGAAAAACAAGCAAAATCAAGCACAGTTGGGGCGTTTTGGGAAAATTGTGAAGGATTTTCCAAAGTGGGCAAAAATTGAAAAAAACGACAGGGCCGGTAGTGTCGAAAAAGTCAAAAATGGGGATTTTCCCAAATCTTTGCTAAAAGGGGCCAGGGGGGCGGGCTGAGTGAGAAAGGAGCAAAATCAAGCATAGTTGGGGCGTTTTGAGAAAATTGTGAAGGATTTTCCAAACCGGGCAAAATTTGAAAAAAACGACAGGTCCGGTAGTGTCGAAAAAGTCCAAAATGGGGATTTTCCAAAACCTTGCTAAAAGGGGCCAGGGGGGCGGACTAAGTAAGAAAGGAGCAAAATCAAGCACAGTTGGGGCGTTTTGGGAAAATTGTGAAGGATTTTCCAAACCGGGCAAAATTTGAAAAAAACGACAGGGGCGGTAGTGTCGAAAAAGTCAAAAATGGGGATTTTCACAAACCTTGCTAAAAGGGGCCAGGGGGTGGACTGAGTCAGAAAGGAGCAAAATCAAGCACAGTTGGGGCGTTTTGAGAAAATTGTGAAGGATTTTCCAAAGTGGGCAAATTTTGAAAAAAACGACCTGTCCGGTAGTGTCGAAAAAGTCAAAAATTGGGATTTTCCAAAACCTTGCTAAAACGGGCCAGGGGGGCGGAATGAGTCAGAAAGGAGCAAAATCAAGCACAGTTGGGGCGTTTTGGGAAAATTGTGAAGGATTTTCCAAACCGGGCAAAATTTGAAAAAAACGACAGGGCCGGTAGTGTCGAAAAAGTCAAAAATGGGGATTTTCCCAAATTTTTGCTAAAAGGGGCCAGGGGGCGGGCTGATTGAAAAACGAGCAAAATCAAGCACAGTTGGGGCGTTTTGAGAAAATTGTGAAGGATTTTCCAAACCGGGCAAAATTTGAAAAAAACGACAGGTCCGGTAGTGTCGAAAAAGTCAAAAATGCGGATTTTCCCAAACCTTGCTAAAATGGGCCAGGGGGGCGGACTGAGTCAGAAATGAGCAAAATCAAGCACAGTTGGGGCGTTTTGAGAAAATTGTGAAGGATTTTCCAAACCGGGCAAAATTTGAAAAAAAAGACAGGTCCGGTAGTGTCGAAAAAGTCAAAAATGGGGATTTTCCCAAACCTTGCTAAAAGGGGCCAGGGGGGCGGACTGAGTCAGAAAGGAGCAAAATCAAGCACAGTTGGGGCGTTTTGGGAAAATTGTGAAGGATTTTCCAAACCGGGCAAAATTTGAAAAAAACGACAGGGCCGGTAGTGTCGAAAAAGTCAAAAATGGGGATTTTCCCAACTCCTTGCTAAAAGGTGCCAGGGGGGCGGGCTGAGTGAGAAAGGAGCAAAATCAAGCACAGTTGGGGCGTTGTGTGAAAATTGTGAAGGATTTTCCAAACCGGGCAAAATTTGAAAAAAAAGACAGGGCCGGTAGTGTCGAAAAAGTCAAAAATGGGGATTTTCACAAAATTTGCTTAAAGAGGCCAGAGGGGGGGGCTGAGTGAAAAACAAGCAAAATCAAGCACAGTTGGGGCGTTTTGTGAAAATTTTGAAGGATTTTCCAAAGTGGGCAAAAATTTAAAAAAACGACAGGGCCGGTAGTGTCGAAAAAGTCAAAAATGGGGATTTTCCCAAATCCTTGCTAAAAGGGGCCAGGGGGGCGGGCTGAGTGAGAAAGGAGCAAAATCAAGCACAGTTGGGGCGTTGTGTGAAAATTGTGAAGGATTTTCCAAACCGGGCAAAATTTGAAAAAAAAGACAGGGCCAGTAGTGTCGAAAAGGTCAAAAATGGGGATTTTCACAAAATTTGCTTAAAGAGGCCAGAGGGGGGGGCTGAGTGAAAAACAAGCAAAATCAAGCACAGTTGGGGCGTTTTGTGAAAATTGTGAAGGATTTTCCATAGTGGGCAAAAATTGAAAAAAACGACAGGGCCGGTAGTGTCGAAAAAGTCAAAAATGGAGATTTTTTCCAAACCTTGCTAAAAGGGGCCAGGGGGGCGGGCTGAGTCAGAAAGGAGCAAAATCAAGCATAGTTGGGGCGTTTTGAGAAAATTGTGAAGGATTTTCCAAACCGGGCAAAATTTGAAAAAAACGACAGGTCCGGTAGTGTCGAAAAAGTCCAAAATGGGGATTTTCCAAAACCTTGCTAAAAGGGGCCAGGGGGGCGGACTAAGTAAGAAAGGAGCAAAATCAAGCACAGTTGGGGCGTTTTGGGAAAATTGTGAAGGATTTTCCATAGTGGGCAAAAATTGAAAAAAACGACAGGGCCGGTAGTGTCGAAAAAGTCAAAAATGGGGATTTTTTCCAAACCTTGCTAAAAGGGGCCAGGGGGGCGGGCTGAGTCAGAAAGGAGCAAAATCAAGCATAGTTGGGGCGTTTTGAGAAAATTGTGAAGGATTTTCCAAACCGGGCAAAATTTGAAAAAAACGACAGGTCCGGTAGTGTCGAAAAAGTCCAAAATGGGGATTTTCCAAAACCTTGCTAAAAGGGGCCAGGGGGGCGGACTAAGTAAGAAAGGAGCAAAATCAAGCACAGTTGGGGCGTTTTGGGAAAATTGTGAAGGATTTTCCAAACCGGGCAAAATTTGAAAAAAACGACAGGGGCGGTAGTGTCGAAAAAGTCAAAAATGGGGATTTTCACAAACCTTGCTAAAAGGGGCCAGGGGGTGGACTGAGTCAGAAAGGAGCAAAATCAAGCACAGTTGGGGCGTTTTGAGAAAATTGTGAAGGATTTTCCAAAGTCGGCAAATTTTGAAAAAAACGACAGGTCCGGTAGTGTCGAAAAAGTCAAAAATTGGGATTTTCCAAAACCTTGCTAAAACGGGCCAGGGGGGCGGAATGAGTCAGAAAGGAGCAAAATCAAGCACAGTTGGGGCGTTTTGGGAAAATTGTGAAGGATTTTCCAAACCGGGCAAAATTTGAAAAAAACGACAGGGCCGGTAGTGTCGAAAAAGTCAAAAATGGGGATTTTCCCAAATTTTTGCTAAAAGGGGCCAGGGGGCGGGCTGATTGAAAAACGAGCAAAATCAAGCACAGTTGGGGCGTTTTGAGAAAATTGTGAAGGATTTTCCAAACCGGGCAAAATTTGAAAAAAACGACAGGTCCGGTAGTGTCGAAAAAGTCAAAAATGCGGATTTTCCCAAACCTTGCTAAAATGGGCCAGGGGGGCGGACTGAGTCAGAAATGAGCAAAATCAAGCACAGTTGGGGCGTTTTGAGAAAATTGTGAAGGATTTTCCAAACCGGGCAAAATTTGAAAAAAACGACAGGTCCGGTAGTGTCGAAAAAGTCCAAAATGGGGATTTTCCAAAACCTTGCTAAAAGGGGCCAGGGGGGCGGACTAAGTAAGAAAGGAGCAAAATCAAGCACAGTTGGGGCGTTTTGGGAAAATTGTGAAGGATTTTCCATAGTGGGCAAAAATTGAAAAAAACGACAGGGCCGGTAGTGTCGAAAAAGTCCAAAATGGGGTTTTTCCAAAACCTTGCTAAAAGGGGCCAGGGGGGTGGACTAAGTAAGAAAGGAGCAAAATCAAGCACAGTTGGGGCGTTTTGGGAAAATTGTGAAGGATTTTCCAAACCGGGCAAAATTTGAAAAAAACGACAGGGCCGGTAGTGTCGAAAAAGTCAAAAATGCGGATTTTCCCAAATCTTTGCTAAAAGGGGCCAGGGGGCGGGCTTATTGAAAAACGAGCAAAATCAAGCACAGTTGGGGCGTTTTGAGAAAATTGTGAAGGATTTTCCAAACCGGGCAAAATTTGAAAAAAACGACAGGGCCGGTAGTGTCGAAAAAGTCAAAAATGGGGATTTTCCCAAATCCTTGCTAAAAGGTGCCAGGGGGGGCGGGCTGAGTGAGAAAGGAGCAAAATCAAGCACAGTTGGGGCGTTGTGTGAAAATTGTGAAGGATTTTCCAAACCGGGCAAAATTTGAAAAAAAAGACAGGGCCGGTAGTGTCGAAAAAGTCAAAAATGGGGATTTTCACAAAATTTGCTTAAAGAGGCCAGAGGGTGGGGTTGAGTGAAAAACAAGCAAAATCAAGCACAGTTGGGGCGTTGTGTGAAAATTGTGAAGGATTTTCCATAGTGGGCAAAAATTGAAAAAAACGACAGGGCCGGTAGTGTCGAAAAAGTAAAAAATGGGGATTTTCCCAAACCTTGCTAAAAGGGGCCAGGGGGGCGGGCTGAGTCAGAAAGGAGCAAAATCAAGCACAGTTGGGGCGTTTTGAGAAAATTGTGAAGGATTTTCCAAACCGGGCAAAATTTGAAAAAAACGACAGGTCCGGTAGTGTCGAAAAAGTCCAAAATGGGGATTTTCCAAAACCTTGCTAAAAGGGGCCAGGGGGGTGGACTAAGTAAGAAAGGAGCAAAATCAAGCACAGTTGGCGCGTTTTGGGAAAATTGTGAAGGATTTTCCAAACCGGGCAAAATTTGAAAAAAACGACAGGGCCGGTAGTGTCGAAAAAGTCAAAAATGCGGATTTTCCCAAATCTTTGCTAAAAGGGGCCAGGGCGCGGGCTTATTGAAAAACGAGCAAAATCAAGCACAGTTGGGGCGTTTTGTGAAAATTGTGAAGGATTTTCCAAACCGGGTAAAATTTGAAAAAAAAAGACAGGGCCGGTAGTGTCGAAAAAGTCAAAAATGGGGATTTTCACAAATTTTTGCTAAAAGGGGCCAGGGGGCGGGCTGATTGAAAAACGAGCAAAATCAAGCACAGTTGGGGCGTTTTGAGAAAATTGTGAAGGATTTTCCAAACCGGGCAAAATTTGAAAAAAACGACAGGTCCGGTAGTGTCGAAAAAGTCAAAAATGCGGATTTTCCCAAACCTTGCTAAAATGGGCCAGGGGGGCGGACTGAGTCAGAAAGGAGCAAAATCAAGCACAGTTGGGGCGTTGTGTGAAAATTGTGAAGGATTTTCCAAACCGGGCAAAATTTGAAAAAAAAGACAGGGCCGGTAGTGTCGAAAAAGTCAAAAATGGGGATTTTCACAAAATTTGCTTAAAGAGGCCAGAGGGGGGGGCTGAGTGAAAAACAAGCAAAATCAAGCACAGTTGGGGCGTTTTGTGAAAATTGTGAAGGATTTTCCAAAGTGGGCAAAAATTGAAAAAAACGACAGGGCCGGTAGTGTCGAAAAAGTCAAAAATGGGGATTTTTTCCAAACCTTGCTAAAAGGGGCCAGGGGGGCGGGCTGAGTCAGAAAGGAGCAAAATTAAGCATAGTTGGGGCGTTTTGAGAAAATTGTGAAGGATTTTCCAAACCGGGCAAAATTTGAAAAAAACGACAGGTCCGGTAGTGTCGAAAAAGTCCAAAATGGGGATTTTCCAAAACCTTGCTAAAAGGGGCCAGGGGGGCGGACTAAGTAAGAAAGGAGCAAAATCAAGCACAGTTGGGGCGTTTTGGGAAAATTGTGAAGGATTTTCCATAGTGGGCAAAAATTGAAAAAAACGACAGGGCCGGTAGTGTCGAAAAAGTCCAAAATGGGGTTTTTCCAAAACCTTGCTAAAAGGGGCCAGGGGGGTGGACTAAGTAAGAAAGGAGCAAAATCAAGCACAGTTGGGGCGTTTTGGGAAAATTGTGAAGGATTTTCCAAACCGGGCAAAATTTGAAAAAAACGACAGGGCCGGTAGTGTCGAAAAAGTCAAAAATGCGGATTTTCCCAAATCTTTGCTAAAAGGGGCCAGGGGGCGGGCTTATTGAAAAACGAGCAAAATCAAGCACAGTTGGGGCGTTTTGAGAAAATTGTGAAGGATTTTCCAAACCGGGCAAAATTTGAAAAAAACGACAGGGCCGGTAGTGTCGAAAAAGTCAAAAATGGGGATTTTCCCAAATCCTTGCTAAAAGGTGCCAGGGGGGGCGGGCTGAGTGAGAAAGGAGCAAAATCAAGCACAGTTGGGGCGTTGTGTGAAAATTGTGAAGGATTTTCCAAACCGGGCAAAATTTGAAAAAAAAGACAGGGCCGGTAGTGTCGAAAAAGTCAAAAATGGGGATTTTCACAAAATTTGCTTAAAGAGGCCAGAGGGTGGGGTTGAGTGAAAAACAAGCAAAATCAAGCACAGTTGGGGCGTTGTGTGAAAATTGTGAAGGATTTTCCATAGTGGGCAAAAATTGAAAAAAACGACAGGGCCGGTAGTGTCGAAAAAGTAAAAAATGGGGATTTTCCCAAACCTTGCTAAAAGGGGCCAGGGGGGCGGGCTGAGTCAGAAAGGAGCAAAATCAAGCACAGTTGGGGCGTTTTGAGAAAATTGTGAAGGATTTTCCAAACCGGGCAAAATTTGAAAAAAACGACAGGTCCGGTAGTGTCGAAAAAGTCCAAAATGGGGATTTTCCAAAACCTTGCTAAAAGGGGCCAGGGGGGCGGACTAAGTAAGAAAGGAGCAAAATCAAGCACAGTTGGCGCGTTTTGGGAAAATTGTGAAGGATTTTCCAAACCGGGCAAAATTTGAAAAAAACGACAGGGCCGGTAGTGTCGAAAAAGTCAAAAATGCGGATTTTCCCAAATCTTTGCTAAAAGGGGCCAGGGCGCGGGCTTATTGAAAAACGAGCAAAATCAAGCACAGTTGGGGCGTTGTGTGAAAATTGTGAAGGATTTTCCAAACCGGGTAAAATTTGAAAAAAAAAGACAGGGCCGGTAGTGTCGAAAAAGTCAAAAATGGGGATTTTCACAAATTTTTGCTAAAAGGGGCCAGGGGGCGGGCTGATTGAAAAACGAGCAAAATCAAGCACAGTTGGGGCGTTTTGAGAAAATTGTGAAGGATTTTCCAAACCGGGCAAAATTTGAAAAAAACGACAGGTCCGGTAGTGTCGAAAAAGTCAAAAATGCGGATTTTCCCAAACCTTGCTAAAATGGGCCAGGGGGGCGGACTGAGTCAGAAATGAGCAAAATCAAGCACAGTTGGGGCGTTTTGAGAAAATTGTGAAGGATTTTCCAAACCGGGCAAAATTTGAAAAAAACGACAGGTCCGGTAGTGTCGAAAAAGTCAAAAATGGGGATTTTCCCAAACCTTGCTAAAAGGGGCCAGGGGGGCGGACTGAGTCAGAAAGGAGCAAAATCAAGCACAGTTGGGGCGTTTTGGGAAAATTGTGAAGGATTTTCCAAACCGGGCAAAATTTGAAAAAAACGACAGGGCCGGTAGTGTCGAAAAAGTCAAAAATGCGGATTTTCCCAAATCTTTGCTAAAAGGGGCCAGGGGGCGGGCTTATTGAAAAACGAGCAAAATCAAGCACAGTTGGGGCGTTTTGAGAAAATTGTGAAGGATTTTCCAAACCGGGTAAAATTTGAAAAAAAACGACAGGGCCGGTAGTGTCGAAAAAGTCAAAAATGGGGATTTTCCCAAATCCTTGCTAAAAGGTGCCAGGGGGGGCGGGCTGAGTGAGAAAGGAGCAAAATCAAGCACAGTTGGGGCGTTGTGTGAAAATTGTGAAGGATTTTCCAAACCGGGCAAAATTTGAAAAAAAAGACAGGGCCGGTAGTGTCGAAAAAGTCAAAAATGGGGATTTTCACAAAATTTGCTTAAAGAGGCCAGAGGGTGGGGTTGAGTGAAAAATAAGCAAAATCAAGCACAGTTGGGGCGTTTTGTGAAAATTGTGAAGGATTTTCCATAGTGGGCAAAAATTGAAAAAAACGACAGGGCCGGTAGTGTCGAAAAAGTAAAAAATGGGGATTTTCCCAAACCTTGCTAAAAGGGGCCAGGGGGGCGGGCTGAGTCAGAAAGGAGCAAAATCAAGCACAGTTGGGGCGTTTTGAGAAAATTGTGAAGGATTTTCCAAACCGGGCAAAATTTGAAAAAAACGACAGGTCCGGTAGTGTCGAAAAAGTCCAAAATGGGGATTTTCCAAAACCTTGCTAAAAGGGGCCAGGGGGGCGGACTAAGTAAGAAAGGAGCAAAATCAAGCACAGTTGGCGCGTTTTGGGAAAATTGTGAAGGATTTTCGAAACCGGGCAAAATTTGAAAAAAACGACAGGGCCGGTAGTGTCGAAAAAGTCAAAAATGGGGATTTTCCCAACTCCTTGCTAAAAGGTGCCAGGGGGGCGGGCTGAGTGAGAAAGGAGCAAAATCAAGCACAGTTGGGGCGTTGTGTGAAAATTGTGAAGGATTTTCCAAACCGGGCAAAATTTGAAAAAAAAGACAGGGCCGGTAGTGTCGAAAAAGTCAAAAATGGGGATTTTCACAAAATTTGCTTAAAGAGGCCAGAGGGGGGGGCTGAGTGAAAAACAAGCAAAATCAAGCACAGTTGGGGCGTTTTGGGAAAATTGTGAAGGATTTTCCAAAGTGGGCAAAAATTGAAAAAAACGACAGGGCCGGTAGTGTCGAAAAAGTCAAAAATGGGGATTTTCCCAAATCTTTGCTAAAAGGGGCCAGGGGGGCGGGCTGAGTGAGAAAGGAGCAAAATCAAGCATAGTTGGGGCGTTTTGAGAAAATTGTGAAGGATTTTCCAAACCGGGCAAAATTTGAAAAAAACGACAGGTCCGGTAGTGTCGAAAAAGTCCAAAATGGGGATTTTCCAAAACCTTGCTAAAAGGGGCCAGGGGGGCGGACTAAGTAAGAAAGGAGCAAAATCAAGCACAGTTGGGGCGTTTTGGGAAAATTGTGAAGGATTTTCCAAACCGGGCAAAATTTGAAAAAAACGACAGGGGCGGTAGTGTCGAAAAAGTCAAAAATGGGGATTTTCACAAACCTTGCTAAAAGGGGCCAGGGGGTGGACTGAGTCAGAAAGGAGCAAAATCAAGCACAGTTGGGGCGTTTTGAGAAAATTGTGAAGGATTTTCCAAAGTGGGCAAATTTTGAAAAAAACGACCTGTCCGGTAGTGTCGAAAAAGTCAAAAATTGGGATTTTCCAAAACCTTGCTAAAACGGGCCAGGGGGGCGGAATGAGTCAGAAAGGAGCAAAATCAAGCACAGTTGGGGCGTTTTGGGAAAATTGTGAAGGATTTTCCAAACCGGGCAAAATTTGAAAAAAACGACAGGGCCGGTAGTGTCGAAAAAGTCAAAAATGGGGATTTTCCCAAATTTTTGCTAAAAGGGGCCAGGGGGCGGGCTGATTGAAAAACGAGCAAAATCAAGCACAGTTGGGGCGTTTTGAGAAAATTGTGAAGGATTTTCCAAACCGGGCAAAATTTGAAAAAAACGACAGGTCCGGTAGTGTCGAAAAAGTCAAAAATGCGGATTTTCCCAAACCTTGCTAAAATGGGCCAGGGGGGCGGACTGAGTCAGAAATGAGCAAAATCAAGCACAGTTGGGGCGTTTTGAGAAAATTGTGAAGGATTTTCCAAACCGGGCAAAATTTGAAAAAAAAGACAGGTCCGGTAGTGTCGAAAAAGTCAAAAATGGGGATTTTCCCAAACCTTGCTAAAAGGGGCCAGGGGGGCG
Source organism: Scomber scombrus (assembly GCF_963691925.1). Lineage (NCBI taxonomy): Eukaryota > Metazoa > Chordata > Actinopteri > Scombriformes > Scombridae > Scomber > Scomber scombrus. The sequence continues at coordinate 72,178 of NW_026910686.1, read as the reverse complement.
GACTGAGTCAGAAAGGAGCAAAATCAAGCACAGTTGGGGCGTTTTGGGAAAATTGTGAAGGATTTTCCAAACCGGGCAAAATTTGAAAAAAACGACAGGGCCGGTAGTGTCGAAAAAGTCAAAAATGGGGATTTTCCCAACTCCTTGCTAAAAGGTGCCAGGGGGGCGGGCTGAGTGAGAAAGGAGCAAAATCAAGCACAGTTGGGGCGTTGTGTGAAAATTGTGAAGGATTTTCCAAACCGGGCAAAATTTGAAAAAAAAGACAGGGCCGGTAGTGTCGAAAAAGTCAAAAATGGGGATTTTCACAAAATTTGCTTAAAGAGGCCAGAGGGGGGGGCTGAGTGAAAAACAAGCAAAATCAAGCACAGTTGGGGCGTTTTGTGAAAATTTTGAAGGATTTTCCAAAGTGGGCAAAAATTTAAAAAAACGACAGGGCCGGTAGTGTCGAAAAAGTCAAAAATGGGGATTTTCCCAAATCCTTGCTAAAAGGGGCCAGGGGGGCGGGCTGAGTGAGAAAGGAGCAAAATCAAGCACAGTTGGGGCGTTGTGTGAAAATTGTGAAGGATTTTCCAAACCGGGCAAAATTTGAAAAAAAAGACAGGGCCAGTAGTGTCGAAAAGGTCAAAAATGGGGATTTTCACAAAATTTGCTTAAAGAGGCCAGAGGGGGGGGCTGAGTGAAAAACAAGCAAAATCAAGCACAGTTGGGGCGTTTTGTGAAAATTGTGAAGGATTTTCCATAGTGGGCAAAAATTGAAAAAAACGACAGGGCCGGTAGTGTCGAAAAAGTCAAAAATGGAGATTTTTTCCAAACCTTGCTAAAAGGGGCCAGGGGGGCGGGCTGAGTCAGAAAGGAGCAAAATCAAGCATAGTTGGGGCGTTTTGAGAAAATTGTGAAGGATTTTCCAAACCGGGCAAAATTTGAAAAAAACGACAGGTCCGGTAGTGTCGAAAAAGTCCAAAATGGGGATTTTCCAAAACCTTGCTAAAAGGGGCCAGGGGGGCGGACTAAGTAAGAAAGGAGCAAAATCAAGCACAGTTGGGGCGTTTTGGGAAAATTGTGAAGGATTTTCCATAGTGGGCAAAAATTGAAAAAAACGACAGGGCCGGTAGTGTCGAAAAAGTCAAAAATGGGGATTTTTTCCAAACCTTGCTAAAAGGGGCCAGGGGGGCGGGCTGAGTCAGAAAGGAGCAAAATCAAGCATAGTTGGGGCGTTTTGAGAAAATTGTGAAGGATTTTCCAAACCGGGCAAAATTTGAAAAAAACGACAGGTCCGGTAGTGTCGAAAAAGTCCAAAATGGGGATTTTCCAAAACCTTGCTAAAAGGGGCCAGGGGGGCGGACTAAGTAAGAAAGGAGCAAAATCAAGCACAGTTGGGGCGTTTTGGGAAAATTGTGAAGGATTTTCCAAACCGGGCAAAATTTGAAAAAAACGACAGGGGCGGTAGTGTCGAAAAAGTCAAAAATGGGGATTTTCACAAACCTTGCTAAAAGGGGCCAGGGGGTGGACTGAGTCAGAAAGGAGCAAAATCAAGCACAGTTGGGGCGTTTTGAGAAAATTGTGAAGGATTTTCCAAAGTCGGCAAATTTTGAAAAAAACGACAGGTCCGGTAGTGTCGAAAAAGTCAAAAATTGGGATTTTCCAAAACCTTGCTAAAACGGGCCAGGGGGGCGGAATGAGTCAGAAAGGAGCAAAATCAAGCACAGTTGGGGCGTTTTGGGAAAATTGTGAAGGATTTTCCAAACCGGGCAAAATTTGAAAAAAACGACAGGGCCGGTAGTGTCGAAAAAGTCAAAAATGGGGATTTTCCCAAATTTTTGCTAAAAGGGGCCAGGGGGCGGGCTGATTGAAAAACGAGCAAAATCAAGCACAGTTGGGGCGTTTTGAGAAAATTGTGAAGGATTTTCCAAACCGGGCAAAATTTGAAAAAAACGACAGGTCCGGTAGTGTCGAAAAAGTCAAAAATGCGGATTTTCCCAAACCTTGCTAAAATGGGCCAGGGGGGCGGACTGAGTCAGAAATGAGCAAAATCAAGCACAGTTGGGGCGTTTTGAGAAAATTGTGAAGGATTTTCCAAACCGGGCAAAATTTGAAAAAAACGACAGGTCCGGTAGTGTCGAAAAAGTCCAAAATGGGGATTTTCCAAAACCTTGCTAAAAGGGGCCAGGGGGGCGGACTAAGTAAGAAAGGAGCAAAATCAAGCACAGTTGGGGCGTTTTGGGAAAATTGTGAAGGATTTTCCATAGTGGGCAAAAATTGAAAAAAACGACAGGGCCGGTAGTGTCGAAAAAGTCCAAAATGGGGTTTTTCCAAAACCTTGCTAAAAGGGGCCAGGGGGGTGGACTAAGTAAGAAAGGAGCAAAATCAAGCACAGTTGGGGCGTTTTGGGAAAATTGTGAAGGATTTTCCAAACCGGGCAAAATTTGAAAAAAACGACAGGGCCGGTAGTGTCGAAAAAGTCAAAAATGCGGATTTTCCCAAATCTTTGCTAAAAGGGGCCAGGGGGCGGGCTTATTGAAAAACGAGCAAAATCAAGCACAGTTGGGGCGTTTTGAGAAAATTGTGAAGGATTTTCCAAACCGGGCAAAATTTGAAAAAAACGACAGGGCCGGTAGTGTCGAAAAAGTCAAAAATGGGGATTTTCCCAAATCCTTGCTAAAAGGTGCCAGGGGGGGCGGGCTGAGTGAGAAAGGAGCAAAATCAAGCACAGTTGGGGCGTTGTGTGAAAATTGTGAAGGATTTTCCAAACCGGGCAAAATTTGAAAAAAAAGACAGGGCCGGTAGTGTCGAAAAAGTCAAAAATGGGGATTTTCACAAAATTTGCTTAAAGAGGCCAGAGGGTGGGGTTGAGTGAAAAACAAGCAAAATCAAGCACAGTTGGGGCGTTGTGTGAAAATTGTGAAGGATTTTCCATAGTGGGCAAAAATTGAAAAAAACGACAGGGCCGGTAGTGTCGAAAAAGTAAAAAATGGGGATTTTCCCAAACCTTGCTAAAAGGGGCCAGGGGGGCGGGCTGAGTCAGAAAGGAGCAAAATCAAGCACAGTTGGGGCGTTTTGAGAAAATTGTGAAGGATTTTCCAAACCGGGCAAAATTTGAAAAAAACGACAGGTCCGGTAGTGTCGAAAAAGTCCAAAATGGGGATTTTCCAAAACCTTGCTAAAAGGGGCCAGGGGGGCGGACTAAGTAAGAAAGGAGCAAAATCAAGCACAGTTGGCGCGTTTTGGGAAAATTGTGAAGGATTTTCCAAACCGGGCAAAATTTGAAAAAAACGACAGGGCCGGTAGTGTCGAAAAAGTCAAAAATGGGGATTTTCCCAACTCCTTGCTAAAAGGTGCCAGGGGGGCGGGCTGAGTGAGAAAGGAGCAAAATCAAGCACAGTTGGGGCGTTGTGTGAAAATTGTGAAGGATTTTCCAAACCGGGCAAAATTTGAAAAAAAAGACAGGGCCGGTAGTGTCGAAAAAGTCAAAAATGGGGATTTTCACAAAATTTGCTTAAAGAGGCCAGAGGGGGGGGCTGAGTGAAAAACAAGCAAAATCAAGCACAGTTGGGGCGTTTTGGGAAAATTGTGAAGGATTTTCCAAAGTGGGCAAAAATTGAAAAAAACGACAGGGCCGGTAGTGTCGAAAAAGTCAAAAATGGGGATTTTCCCAAATCTTTGCTAAAAGGGGCCAGGGGGGCGGGCTGAGTGAGAAAGGAGCAAAATCAAGCATAGTTGGGGCGTTTTGAGAAAATTGTGAAGGATTTTCCAAACCGGGCAAAATTTGAAAAAAACGACAGGTCCGGTAGTGTCGAAAAAGTCCAAAATGGGGATTTTCCAAAACCTTGCTAAAAGGGGCCAGGGGGGCGGACTAAGTAAGAAAGGAGCAAAATCAAGCACAGTTGGGGCGTTTTGGGAAAATTGTGAAGGATTTTCCAAACCGGGCAAAATTTGAAAAAAACGACAGGGGCGGTAGTGTCGAAAAAGTCAAAAATGGGGATTTTCACAAACCTTGCTAAAAGGGGCCAGGGGGTGGACTGAGTCAGAAAGGAGCAAAATCAAGCACAGTTGGGGCGTTTTGAGAAAATTGTGAAGGATTTTCCAAAGTGGGCAAATTTTGAAAAAAACGACAGGTCCGGTAGTGTCGAAAAAGTCAAAAATTGGGATTTTCCAAAACCTTGCTAAAACGGGCCAGGGGGGCGGAATGAGTCAGAAAGGAGCAAAATCAAGCACAGTTGGGGCGTTTTGGGAAAATTGTGAAGGATTTTCCAAACCGGGCAAAATTTGAAAAAAACGACAGGGCCGGTAGTGTCGAAAAAGTCAAAAATGGGGATTTTCCCAAATTTTTGCTAAAAGGGGCCAGGGGGCGGGCTGATTGAAAAACGAGCAAAATCAAGCACAGTTGGGGCGTTTTGAGAAAATTGTGAAGGATTTTCCAAACCGGGCAAAATTTGAAAAAAACGACAGGTCCGGTAGTGTCGAAAAAGTCAAAAATGCGGATTTTCCCAAACCTTGCTAAAATGGGCCAGGGGGGCGGACTGAGTCAGAAATGAGCAAAATCAAGCACAGTTGGGGCGTTTTGAGAAAATTGTGAAGGATTTTCCAAACCGGGCAAAATTTGAAAAAAACGACAGGTCCGGTAGTGTCGAAAAAGTCAAAAATGGGGATTTTCCCAAACCTTGCTAAAAGGGGCCAGGGGGGCGGACTGAGTCAGAAAGGAGCAAAATCAAGCACAGTTGGGGCGTTTTGGGAAAATTGTGAAGGATTTTCCAAACCGGGCAAAATTTGAAAAAAACGACAGGGCCGGTAGTGTCGAAAAAGTCAAAAATGGGGATTTTCCCAACTCCTTGCTAAAAGGTGCCAGGGGGGCGGGCTGAGTGAGAAAGGAGCAAAATCAAGCACAGTTGGGGCGTTGTGTGAAAATTGTGAAGGATTTTCCAAACCGGGCAAAATTTGAAAAAAAAGACAGGGCCGGTAGTGTCGAAAAAGTCAAAAATGGGGATTTTCACAAAATTTGCTTAAAGAGGCCAGAGGGGGGGGCTGAGTGAAAAACAAGCAAAATCAAGCACAGTTGGGGCGTTTTGTGAAAATTTTGAAGGATTTTCCAAAGTGGGCAAAAATTTAAAAAAACGACAGGGCCGGTAGTGTCGAAAAAGTCAAAAATGGGGATTTTCCCAAATCCTTGCTAAAAGGGGCCAGGGGGGCGGGCTGAGTGAGAAAGGAGCAAAATCAAGCACAGTTGGGGCGTTGTGTGAAAATTGTGAAGGATTTTCCAAACCGGGCAAAATTTGAAAAAAAAGACAGGGCCAGTAGTGTCGAAAAGGTCAAAAATGGGGATTTTCACAAAATTTGCTTAAAGAGGCCAGAGGGGGGGGCTGAGTGAAAAACAAGCAAAATCAAGCACAGTTGGGGCGTTTTGTGAAAATTGTGAAGGATTTTCCATAGTGGGCAAAAATTGAAAAAAACGACAGGGCCGGTAGTGTCGAAAAAGTCAAAAATGGGGATTTTTTCCAAACCTTGCTAAAAGGGGCCAGGGGGGCGGGCTGAGTCAGAAAGGAGCAAAATCAAGCATAGTTGGGGCGTTTTGAGAAAATTGTGAAGGATTTTCCAAACCGGGCAAAATTTGAAAAAAACGACAGGTCCGGTAGTGTCGAAAAAGTCCAAAATGGGGATTTTCCAAAACCTTGCTAAAAGGGGCCAGGGGGGCGGACTAAGTAAGAAAGGAGCAAAATCAAGCACAGTTGGGGCGTTTTGGGAAAATTGTGAAGGATTTTCCATAGTGGGCAAAAATTGAAAAAAACGACAGGGCCGGTAGTGTCGAAAAAGTCAAAAATGGGGATTTTCCCAAATCCTTGCTAAAAGGTGCCAGGGGGGCGGGCTGAGTGAGAAAGGAGCAAAATCAAGCACAGTTGGGGCGTTGTGTGAAAATTGTGAAGGATTTTCCAAACCGGGCAAAATTTGAAAAAAAAGACAGGGCCGGTAGTGTCGAAAAAGTCAAAAATGGGGATTTTCACAAAATTTGCATAAAGAGGCCAGAGGGGGGGGCTGAGTGAAAAGCAAGCAAAATCAAGCACAGTTGGGGCGTTTTGTGAAAATTGTGAAGGATTTTCCAAACCGGGCAAAATTTGAAAAAAAAGACAGGGCCGGTAGTGTCGAAAAAGTCAAAAATGGGGATATTCACAAAATTTGCTTAAAGAGACCAGAGGGGGGGGCTGAGTGAAAAACAAGCAAAATCAAGCACAGTTGGGGCGTTTTGTGAAAATTGTGAAGGATTTTCCAAAGTGGGCAAAAATTGAAAAAAACGACAGGGCCGGTAGTGTCGAAAAAGTCAAAAATGGGGATTTTCCCAAACCTTGCTAAAAGGGGCCAGGGGGGCGGGCTGAGTCAGAAAGGAGCAAAATCAAGCACAGTTGGGGCGTTTTGAGAAAATTGTGAAGGATTTTCCAAACCGGGCAAAATTTGAAAAAAACGACAGGTCCGGTAGTGTCGAAAAAGTCCAAAATGGGGATTTTCCAAAACCTTGCTAAAAGGGGCCAGGGGGCGGACTAAGTAAGAAAGGAGCAAAATCAAGCACAGTTGGGGCGTTTTGGGAAAATTGTGAAGGATTTTCCAAACCGGGCAAAATTTGAAAAAAACGACAGGGCCGGTAGTGTCGAAAAAGTCAAAAATGCGGATTTTCCCAAACTTTGCTTAAAGAGGCCAGAGGTGGGGTCTGGGTGAAAAAGGAGCAAAGTCAAGCACAGTTGGGGCGTTTTGTGAAAATTGTGAAGGATTTTCCAAAGTGGGCAAAAATTGAAAAAAACGACAGGGCCGGTAGTGTCGAAAAAGTCAAAAATGGGGATTTTCCCAAATTTTTGCTAAAAGGGGCCAGGGGGGCGGACTAAGTAAGAAAGGAGCAAAATCAAGCACAGTTGGGGCGTTTTGAGAAAATTGTGAAGGATTTTCCAAACCGGGCAAAATTTGAAAAAAACGACAGGTCCGGTAGTGTCGAAAAAGTCAAAAATGTGGATTTTCCCAAATCTTTGCTAAAAGGGGCCAGGGGGCGGGCTTATTGAAAAACGAGCAAAATCAAGCACAGTTGGGGCGTTTTGTGAAAATTGTGAAGGATTTTCCAAAACGGGTAAAATTTGAAAAAAAAAGACAGGGCCGGTAGTGTCGAAAAAGTAAAAAATGGGGATTTTCCCAAACCTTGCTAAAAGGGGCCAGGGGGGCGGACTGAGTCAGAAAGGACCAAAATCAAGCACAGTTGGGGCGTTTTGGGAAAATTGTGAAGGATTTTCCAAACCGGGCAAAATTTGAAAAAAACGACAGGGCCGGTAGTGTCGAAAAAGTCAAAAATGGGGATTTTCCCAAATCCTTGCTAAAAGGGGCCAGGGGGGCGGGCTGAGTGAGAAAGGAGCAAAATCAAGCACAGTTGGGGCGTTGTGTGAAAATTGTGAAGGATTTTCCAAACCGGGCAAAATTTGAAAAAAAAGACAGGGCCGGTAGTGTCGAAAAAGTCAAAAATGGGGATTTTCACAAAATTTGCATAAAGAGGCCAGAGGGGGGGGGCTGAGTGAAAAGCAAGCAAAATCAAGCACAGTTGGGGCGTTTTGTGAAAATTGTGAAGGATTTTCCAAACCGGGCAAAATTTGAAAAAAAAGACAGGGCCGGTAGTGTCGAAAAAGTCAAAAATGGGGATATTCACAAAATTTGCTTAAAGAGACCAGAGGGGGGGGCTGAGTGAAAAACAAGCAAAATCAAGCACAGTTGGGGCGTTTTGTGAAAATTGTGAAGGATTTTCCAAAGTGGGCAAAAATTGAAAAAAACGACAGGGCCGGTAGTGTCGAAAAAGTCAAAAATGGGGATTTTCCCAAACCTTGCTAAAAGGGGCCAGGGGGGCGGGCTGAGTCAGAAAGGAGCAAAATCAAGCACAGTTGGGGCGTTTTGAGAAAATTGTGAAGGATTTTCCAAACCGGGCAAAATTTGAAAAAAACGACAGGTCCGGTAGTGTCGAAAAAGTCCAAAATGGGGATTTTCCAAAACCTTGCTAAAAGGGGCCAGGGGGGCGGACTAAGTAAGAAAGGAGCAAAATCAAGCACAGTTGAGGCGTTTTGGGAAAATTGTGAAGGATTTTCCATAGTGGGCAAAAATTGAAAAAAACGACAGGGCCGGTAGTGTCGAAAAAGTCAAAAATGGGGATTTTTTCCAAACCTTGCTAAAAGGGGCCAGGGGGGCGGGCTGAGTCAGAAAGGAGCAAAATCAAGCATAGTTGGGGCGTTTTGCGAAAATTGTGAAGGATTTTCCAAACCGGGCAAAATTTGAAAAAAACGACAGGGCCGGTAGTGTCGAAAAAGTCAAAAATGGGGATTTTCCCAAATTTTTGCTAAAAGGGGCCAGGGGGCGGGCTGATTGAAAAACGAGCAAAATCAAGCACAGTTGGGGCGTTTTGAGAAAATTGTGAAGGATTTTCCAAACCGGGCAAAATTTGAAAAAAACGACAGGTCCGGTAGTGTCGAAAAAGTCAAAAATGCGGATTTTCCCAAACCTTGCTAAAATGGGCCAGGGGGGCGGACTGAGTCAGAAATGAGCAAAATCAAGCACAGTTGGGGCGTTTTGAGAAAATTGTGAAGGATTTTCCAAACCGGGCAAAATTTGAAAAAAACGACAGGTCCGGTAGTGTCGAAAAAGTCAAAAATGGGGATTTTCCCAACTCCTTGCTAAAAGGTGCCAGGGGGGCGGGCTGAGTGAGAAAGGAGCAAAATCAAGCACAGTTGGGGCGTTGTGTGAAAATTGTGAAGGATTTTCCAAACCGGGCAAAATTTGAAAAAAAAGACAGGGCCGGTAGTGTCGAAAAAGTCAAAAATGGGGATTTTCACAAAATTTGCTTAAAGAGGCCAGAGGGGGGGGCTGAGTGAAAAACAAGCAAAATCAAGCACAGTTGGGGCGTTTTGGGAAAATTGTGAAGGATTTTCCAAAGTGGGCAAAAATTGAAAAAAACGACAGGGCCGGTAGTGTCGAAAAAGTCAAAAATTGGGATTTTCCAAAACCTTGCTAAAACGGGCCAGGGGGGCGGAATGAGTCAGAAAGGAGCAAAATCAAGCACAGTTGGGGCGTTTTGGGAAAATTGTGAAGGATTTTCCAAACCGGGCAAAATTTGAAAAAAACGACAGGGCCGGTAGTGTCGAAAAAGTCAAAAATGGGGATTTTCCCAAATTTTTGCTAAAAGGGGCCAGGGGGCGGGCTGATTGAAAAACGAGCAAAATCAAGCACAGTTGGGGCGTTTTGAGAAAATTGTGAAGGATTTTCCAAACCGGGCAAAATTTGAAAAAAACGACAGGTCCGGTAGTGTCGAAAAAGTCAAAAATGCGGATTTTCCCAAACCTTGCTAAAATGGGCCAGGGGGGCGGACTGAGTCAGAAATGAGCAAAATCAAGCACAGTTGGGGCGTTTTGAGAAAATTGTGAAGGATTTTCCAAACCGGGCAAAATTTGAAAAAAACGACAGGTCCGGTAGTGTCGAAAAAGTCAAAAATGGGGATTTTCCCAAACCTTGCTAAAAGGGGCCAGGGGGGCGGACTGAGTCAGAAAGGAGCAAAATCAAGCACAGTTGGGGCGTTTTGGGAAAATTGTGAAGGATTTTCCAAACCGGGCAAAATTTGAAAAAAACGACAGGGCCGGTAGTGTCGAAAAAGTCAAAAATGGGGATTTTCCCAACTCCTTGCTAAAAGGTGCCAGGGGGGCGGGCTGAGTGAGAAAGGAGCAAAATCAAGCACAGTTGGGGCGTTGTGTGAAAATTGTGAAGGATTTTCCAAACCGGGCAAAATTTGAAAAAAAAGACAGGGCCGGTAGTGTCGAAAAAGTCAAAAATGGGGATTTTCACAAAATTTGCTTAAAGAGGCCAGAGGGGGGGGCTGAGTGAAAAACAAGCAAAATCAAGCACAGTTGGGGCGTTTTGTGAAAATTTTGAAGGATTTTCCAAAGTGGGCAAAAATTTAAAAAAACGACAGGGCCGGTAGTGTCGAAAAAGTCAAAAATGGGGATTTTCCCAAATCCTTGCTAAAAGGGGCCAGGGGGGCGGGCTGAGTGAGAAAGGAGCAAAATCAAGCACAGTTGGGGCGTTGTGTGAAAATTGTGAAGGATTTTCCAAACCGGGCAAAATTTGAAAAAAAAGACAGGGCCAGTAGTGTCGAAAAGGTCAAAAATGGGGATTTTCACAAAATTTGCTTAAAGAGGCCAGAGTGGACTGAGTCAGAAAGGAGCAAAATCAAGCACAGTTGGGGCGTTTTGAGAAAATTGTGAAGGATTTTCCAAAGTGGGCAAATTTTGAAAAAAACGACAGGTCCGGTAGTGTCGAAAAAGTCAAAAATTGGGATTTTCCAAAACCTTGCTAAAACGGGCCAGGGGGGCGGAATGAGTCAGAAAGGAGCAAAATCAAGCACAGTTGGGGCGTTTTGGGAAAATTGTGAAGGATTTTCCAAACCGGGCAAAATTTGAAAAAAACGACAGGGCCGGTAGTGTCGAAAAAGTCAAAAATGGGGATTTTCCCAAATTTTTGCTAAAAGGGGCCAGGGGGCGGGCTGATTGAAAAACGAGCAAAATCAAGCACAGTTGGGGCGTTTTGAGAAAATTGTGAAGGATTTTCCAAACCGGGCAAAATTTGAAAAAAACGACAGGTCCGGTAGTGTCGAAAAAGTCAAAAATGCGGATTTTCCCAAACCTTGCTAAAATGGGCCAGGGGGGCGGACTGAGTCAGAAATGAGCAAAATCAAGCACAGTTGGGGCGTTTTGAGAAAATTGTGAAGGATTTTCCAAACCGGGCAAAATTTGAAAAAAACGACAGGTCCGGTAGTGTCGAAAAAGTCAAAAATGGGGATTTTCCCAAACCTTGCTAAAAGGGGCCAGGGGGGCGGACTGAGTCAGAAAGGAGCAAAATCAAGCACAGTTGGGGCGTTTTGGGAAAATTGTGAAGGATTTTCCAAACCGGGCAAAATTTGAAAAAAACGACAGGGCCGGTAGTGTCGAAAAAGTCAAAAATGGGGATTTTCCCAACTCCTTGCTAAAAGGTGCCAGGGGGGCGGGCTGAGTGAGAAAGGAGCAAAATCAAGCACAGTTGGGGCGTTGTGTGAAAATTGTGAAGGATTTTCCAAACCGGGCAAAATTTGAAAAAAAAGACAGGGCCGGTAGTGTCGAAAAAGTCAAAAATGGGGATTTTCACAAAATTTGCTTAAAGAGGCCAGAGGGGGGGGCTGAGTGAAAAACAAGCAAAATCAAGCACAGTTGGGGCGTTTTGTGAAAATTTTGAAGGATTTTCCAAAGTGGGCAAAAATTTAAAAAAACGACAGGGCCGGTAGTGTCGAAAAAGTCAAAAATGGGGATTTTCCCAAATCCTTGCTAAAAGGGGCCAGGGGGGCGGGCTGAGTGAGAAAGGAGCAAAATCAAGCACAGTTGGGGCGTTGTGTGAAAATTGTGAAGGATTTTCCAAACCGGGCAAAATTTGAAAAAAAAGACAGGGCCAGTAGTGTCGAAAAGGTCAAAAATGGGGATTTTCACAAAATTTGCTTAAAGAGGCCAGAGTGGACTGAGTCAGAAAGGAGCAAAATCAAGCACAGTTGGGGCGTTTTGAGAAAATTGTGAAGGATTTTCCAAAGTGGGCAAATTTTGAAAAAAACGACAGGTCCGGTAGTGTCGAAAAAGTCAAAAATTGGGATTTTCCAAAACCTTGCTAAAACGGGCCAGGGGGGCGGAATGAGTCAGAAAGGAGCAAAATCAAGCACAGTTGGGGCGTTTTGGGAAAATTGTGAAGGATTTTCCAAACCGGGCAAAATTTGAAAAAAACGACAGGGCCGGTAGTGTCGAAAAAGTCAAAAATGGGGATTTTCCCAAATTTTTGCTAAAAGGGGCCAGGGGGCGGGCTGATTGAAAAACGAGCAAAATCAAGCACAGTTGGGGCGTTTTGAGAAAATTGTGAAGGATTTTCCAAACCGGGCAAAATTTGAAAAAAACGACAGGTCCGGTAGTGTCGAAAAAGTCAAAAATGCGGATTTTCCCAAACCTTGCTAAAATGGGCCAGGGGGGCGGACTGAGTCAGAAATGAGCAAAATCAAGCACAGTTGGGGCGTTTTGAGAAAATTGTGAAGGATTTTCCAAACCGGGCAAAATTTGAAAAAAACGACAGGTCCGGTAGTGTCGAAAAAGTCAAAAATGGGGATTTTCCCAAACCTTGCTAAAAGGGGCCAGGGGGGCGGACTGAGTCAGAAAGGAGCAAAATCAAGCACAGTTGGGGCGTTTTGGGAAAATTGTGAAGGATTTTCCAAACCGGGCAAAATTTGAAAAAAACGACAGGGCCGGTAGTGTCGAAAAAGTCAAAAATGGGGATTTTCCCAACTCCTTGCTAAAAGGTGCCAGGGGGGCGGGCTGAGTGAGAAAGGAGCAAAATCAAGCACAGTTGGGGCGTTGTGTGAAAATTGTGAAGGATTTTCCAAACCGGGCAAAATTTGAAAAAAAAGACAGGGCCGGTAGTGTCGAAAAAGTCAAAAATGGGGATTTTCACAAAATTTGCTTAAAGAGGCCAGAGGGGGGGGCTGAGTGAAAAACAAGCAAAATCAAGCACAGTTGGGGCGTTTTGTGAAAATTTTGAAGGATTTTCCAAAGTGGGCAAAAATTTAAAAAAACGACAGGGCCGGTAGTGTCGAAAAAGTCAAAAATGGGGATTTTCCCAAATCCTTGCTAAAAGGGGCCAGGGGGGCGGGCTGAGTGAGAAAGGAGCAAAATCAAGCACAGTTGGGGCGTTGTGTGAAAATTGTGAAGGATTTTCCAAACCGGGCAAAATTTGAAAAAAAAGACAGGGCCAGTAGTGTCGAAAAGGTCAAAAATGGGGATTTTCACAAAATTTGCTTAAAGAGGCCAGAGGGGGGGGCTGAGTGAAAAACAAGCAAAATCAAGCACAGTTGGGGCGTTTTGTGAAAATTGTGAAGGATTTTCATAGTGGGCAAAAATTGAAAAAAACGACAGGGCCGGTAGTGTCGAAAAAGTCAAAAATGGGGATTTTTTCCAAACCTTGCTAAAAGGGGCCAGGGGGGCGGGCTGAGTCAGAAAGGAGCAAAATCAAGCATAGTTGGGGCGTTTTGAGAAAATTGTGAAGGATTTTCCAAACCGGGCAAAATTTGAAAAAAACGACAGGTCCGGTAGTGTCGAAAAAGTCCAAAATGGGGATTTTCCAAAACCTTGCTAAAAGGGGCCAGGGGGGCGGACTAAGTAAGAAAGGAGCAAAATCAAGCACAGTTGGGGCGTTTTGGGAAAATTGTGAAGGATTTTCCATAGTGGGCAAAAATTGAAAAAAACGACAGGGCCGGTAGTGTCGAAAAAGTCAAAAATGGGGATTTTTTCCAAACCTTGCTAAAAGGGGCCAGGGGGGCGGGCTGAGTCAGAAAGGAGCAAAATCAAGCATAGTTGGGGCGTTTTGAGAAAATTGTGAAGGATTTTCCAAACCGGGCAAAATTTGAAAAAAACGACAGGTCCGGTAGTGTCGAAAAAGTCCAAAATGGGGATTTTCCAAAACCTTGCTAAAAGGGGCCAGGGGGGCGGACTAAGTAAGAAAGGAGCAAAATCAAGCACAGTTGGGGCGTTTTGGGAAAATTGTGAAGGATTTTCCAAACCGGGCAAAATTTGAAAAAAACGACAGGGGGCGGTAGTGTCGAAAAAGTCAAAAATGGGGATTTTCACAAACCTTGCTAAAAGGGGCCAGGGGGTGGACTGAGTCAGAAAGGAGCAAAATCAAGCACAGTTGGGGCGTTTTGAGAAAATTGTGAAGGATTTTCCAAAGTCGGCAAATTTTGAAAAAAACGACAGGTCCGGTAGTGTCGAAAAAGTCAAAAATTGGGATTTTCCAAAACCTTGCTAAAACGGGCCAGGGGGGCGGAATGAGTCAGAAAGGAGCAAAATCAAGCATAGTTGGGGCGTTTTGGGAAAATTGTGAAGGATTTTCCAAACCGGGCAAAATTTGAAAAAAACGACAGGGCCGGTAGTGTCGAAAAAGTCAAAAATGGGGATTTTCCCAAATTTTTGCTAAAAGGGGCCAGGGGGCGGGCTGATTGAAAAACGAGCAAAATCAAGCACAGTTGGGGCGTTTTGAGAAAATTGTGAAGGATTTTCCAAACCGGGCAAAATTTGAAAAAAACGACAGGTCCGGTAGTGTCGAAAAAGTCAAAAATGCGGATTTTCCCAAACCTTGCTAAAATGGGCCAGGGGGGGCGGACTGAGTCAGAAATGAGCAAAATCAAGCACAGTTGGGGCGTTTTGAGAAAATTGTGAAGGATTTTCCAAACCGGGCAAAATTTGAAAAAAACGACAGGTCCGGTAGTGTCGAAAAAGTCAAAAATGGGGATTTTCCCAAACCTTGCTAAAAGGGGCCAGGGGGGCGGACTGAGTCAGAAAGGAGCAAAATCAAGCACAGTTGGGGCGTTTTGGGAAAATTGTGAAGGATTTTCCAAACCGGGCAAAATTTGAAAAAAACGACAGGGCCGGTAGTGTCGAAAAAGTCAAAAATGGGGATTTTCCCAACTCCTTGCTAAAAGGTGCCAGGGGGGCGGGCTGAGTGAGAAAGGAGCAAAATCAAGCACAGTTGGGGCGTTGTGTGAAAATTGTGAAGGATTTTCCAAACCGGGCAAATTTGAAAAAAAAGACAGGGCCGGTAGTGTCGAAAAAGTCAAAAATGGGGATTTTCACAAAATTTGCTTAAAGAGGCCAGAGGGGGGGGCTGAGTGAAAAACAAGCAAAATCAAGCACAGTTGGGGCGTTTTGTGAAAATTTTGAAGGATTTTCCAAAGTGGGCAAAAATTTAAAAAAAACGACAGGGCCGGTAGTGTCGAAAAAGTCAAAAATGGGGATTTTCCCAAATCCTTGCTAAAAGGGGCCAGGGGGGCGGGCTGAGTGAGAAAGGAGCAAAATCAAGCACAGTTGGGGCGTTGTGTGAAAATTGTGAAGGATTTTCCAAACCGGGCAAAATTTGAAAAAAAAGACAGGGCCAGTAGTGTCGAAAAGGTCAAAAATGGGGATTTTCACAAAATTTGCTTAAAGAGGCCAGAGGGGGGGGCTGAGTGAAAAACAAGCAAAATCAAGCACAGTTGGGGCGTTTTGTGAAAATTGTGAAGGATTTTCCATAGTGGGCAAAAATTGAAAAAAACGACAGGGCCGGTAGTGTCGAAAAAGTCAAAAATGGGGATTTTTTCCAAACCTTGCTAAAAGGGGCCAGGGGGGCGGGCTGAGTCAGAAAGGAGCAAAATCAAGCATAGTTGGGGCGTTTTGAGAAAAATTGTGAAGGATTTTCCAAACCGGGCAAAATTTGAAAAAAACGACAGGTCCGGTAGTGTCGAAAAAGTCCAAAATGGGGATTTTCCAAAACCTTGCTAAAAGGGGCCAGGGGGGCGGACTAAGTAAGAAAGGAGCAAAATCAAGCACAGTTGGGGCGTTTTGGGAAAATTGTGAAGGATTTTCGAAACCGGGCAAAATTTGAAAAAAACGACAGGGCCGGTAGTGTCGAAAAAGTCAAAAATGGGGATTTTTTCCAAACCTTGCTAAAAGGGGCCAGGGGGGCGGGCTGAGTCAGAAAGGAGCAAAATCAAGCATAGTTGGGGCGTTTTGAGAAAATTGTGAAGGATTTTCCAAACCGGGCAAAATTTGAAAAAAAACGACAGGTCCGGTAGTGTCGAAAAAGTCCAAAATGGGGATTTTCCAAAACCTTGCTAAAAGGGGCCAGGGGGGCGGACTAAGTAAGAAAGGAGCAAAATCAAGCACAGTTGGGGCGTTTTGGGAAAATTGTGAAGGATTTTCCAAACCGGGCAAAATTTGAAAAAAACGACAGGGCCGGTAGTGTCGAAAAAGTCAAAAATGGGGATTTTCCCAAATTTTTGCTAAAAGGGGCCAGGGGGCGGGCTGATTGAAAAACGAGCAAAATCAAGCACAGTTGGGGCGTTTTGAGAAAATTGTGAAGGATTTTCCAAACCGGGCAAAATTTGAAAAAAACGACAGGTCCGGTAGTGTCGAAAAAGTCAAAAATGCGGATTTTCCCAAACCTTGCTAAAATGGGCCAGGGGGGCGGACTGAGTCAGAAATGAGCAAAATCAAGCACAGTTGGGGCGTTTTGAGAAAATTGTGAAGGATTTTCCAAACCGGCAAAAATTTAAAAAAACGACAGGGCCGGTAGTGTCGAAAAAGTCAAAAATGGGGATTTTCCCAAACCTTGCTAAAAGGGGCCAGGGGGGCGGACTGAGTCAGAAAGGAGCAAAATCAAGCACAGTTGGGGCGTTTTGGGAAAATTGTGAAGGATTTTCCAAACCGGGCAAAATTTGAAAAAAACGACAGGGCCGGTAGTGTCGAAAAAGTCAAAAATGGGGATTTTCCCAAATCTTTGCTAAAAGGGGCCAGGGGGGCGGGCTGAGTGAGAAAGGAGCAAAATCAAGCACAGTTGGGGCGTTGTGTGAAAATTGTGAAGGATTTTCCAAACCGGGCAAAATTTGAAAAAAAAGACAGGGCCGGTAGTGTCGAAAAAGTCAAAAATGGGGATTTTCACAAAATTTGCTTAAAGAGGCCAGAGGGGGGGGCTGAGTGAAAAACAAGCAAAATCAAGCACAGTTGGGGCGTTTTGTGAAAATTGTGAAGGATTTTCCATAGTGGGGCAAAAATTGAAAAAAACGACAGGGCCGGTAGTGTCGAAAAAGTCAAAAATGGGGATTTTTTCCAAACCTTGCTAAAAGGGGCCAGGGGGGCGGGCTGAGTCAGAAAGGAGCAAAATCAAGCATAGTTGGGGCGTTTTGAGAAAATTGTGAAGGATTTTCCAAACCGGGCAAAATTTGAAAAAAACGACAGGTCCGGTAGTGTCGAAAAAGTCCAAAATGGGGATTTTCCAAAACCTTGCTAAAAGGGGCCAGGGGGGCGGACTAAGTAAGAAAGGAGCAAAATCAAGCACAGTTGGGGCGTTTTGGGAAAATTGTGAAGGATTTTCCATAGTGGGCAAAAATTGAAAAAAAACGACAGGGCCGGTAGTGTCGAAAAAGTCAAAAATGCGGATTTTCCCAAACCTTGCTAAAAGGGGCCAGGGGGGCGGACTGAGTCAGAAAGGAGCAAAATCAAGCACAGTTGGGGCGTTTTGGGAAAATTGTGCAGGATTTTCCAAACCGGGCAAAATTTGAAAAGAACGACAGGGCCGGTAGTGTCGAAAAAGTCAAAAATGGGGATTTTCCCAAATCCTTGCTAAAAGGGGCCAGGGGGGCGGACTGAGTCAGAAAGGAGCAAAATCAAGCACAGTTGGGGCGTTTTGGGAAAATTGTGAAGGATTTTCCAAAGTGGGCAAAATTTGAAAAAAACGACAGGGCCGGTAGTGTCGAAAAAGTCAAAAATGCGGATTTTCCCAAACCTTGCTAAAAGGGGCCAGGGGGGCGGACTGAGTCAGAAATGAGCAAAATCAATCACAGTTGGGGCGTTTTGGAAAAATTGTGAAGGATTTTCAAAACCGGGCAAAATTTGAAAAAAACGACAAGGCCGGTAGTGTCGAAAAAGTCAAAAATGGGGATTTTCCCAAACCTTGCTAAAAGGGGCCAGGGGGGCGGACTTAGTCAGAAAGGAGCAAAATCAAGCACAGTTGGGGCGTTTTGGGAAAATTGTGAAGGATTTTCCATAGTGGGCAAAAATTGAAAAAAACGACAGGGCCGGTAGTGTCGAAAAAGTCAAAAATGGGGATTTTTTCCAAACCTTGCTAAAAGGGGCCAGGGGTGCGGGCTGAGTCAGAAAGGAGCAAAATCAAGCATAGTTGGGGCGTTTTGAGAAAATTGTGAAGGATTTTCCAAACCGGGCAAAATTTGAAAAAAACGACAGGGCCGGTAGTGTCGAAAAAGTCAAAAATGGGGATTTTCCCAAATTTTTGCTAAAAGGGGCCAGGGGGCGGGCTGATTGAAAAACGAGCAAAATCAAGCACAGTTGGGGCGTTTTGAGAAAATTGTGAAGGATTTTCCAAACCGGGCAAAATTTGAAAAAAACGACAGGTCCGGTAGTGTCGAAAAAGTCAAAAATGCGGATTTTCCCAAACCTTGCTAAAATGGGCCAGGGGGGCGGACTGAGTCAGAAAGGAGCAAAATCAAGCACAGTTGGGGCGTTTTGAGAAAATTGTGAAGGATTTTCCAAACCGGGCAAAATTTGAAAAAAACGACAGTTCCGGTAGTGTCGAAAAAGTCAAAAATGGGGATTTTCACAAACCTTGCTAAAAGGGGCCAGGGGGTGGACTGAGTCAGAAAGGAGCAAAATCAAGCACAGTTGGGGCGTTTTGAGAAAATTGTGAAGGATTTTCCAAACCGGGCAAAATTTGAAAAAAACGACAGGTCCGGTAGTGTCGAAAAAGTCAAAAATTGGGATTTTCCAAAACCTTGCTAAAACGGGCCAGGGGGGCGGACTGAGTCAGAAAGGAGCAAAATCAAGCACAGTTGGGGCGTTTTGGGAAAATTGTGAAGGATTTTCAAAACCGGGCAAAATTTGAAAAAAACGACAAGGCCGGTAGTGTCGAAAAAGTCAAAAATGGGGATTTTCCCAAACCTTGCTAAAAGGGGCCAGGGGGGCGGACTTAGTCAGAAAGGAGCAAAATCAAGCACAGTTGGGGCGTTTTGGGAAAATTGTGAAGGATTTTCCATAGTGGGCAAAAATTGAAAAAAACGACAGGGCCGGTAGTGTCGAAAAAGTCAAAAATGGGGATTTTTTCCAAACCTTGCTAAAAGGGGCCAGGGTGCGGGCTGAGTCAGAAAGGAGCAAAATCAAGCATAGTTGGGGCGTTTTGAGAAAATTGTGAAGGATTTTCCAAACCGGGCAAAATTTGAAAAAAACGACAGGGCCGGTAGTGTCGAAAAAGTCAAAAATGGGGATTTTCCCAAATTTTTGCTAAAAGGGGCCAGGGGGCGGGCTGGATTGAAAAACGAGCAAAATCAAGCACAGTTGGGGCGTTTTGAGAAAATTGTGAAGGATTTTCCAAACCGGGCAAAATTTGAAAAAAACGACAGGTCCGGTAGTGTCGAAAAAGTCAAAAATGCGGATTTTCCCAAACCTTGCTAAAATGGGCCAGGGGGGCGGACTGAGTCAGAAATGAGCAAAATCAAGCACAGTTGGGGCGTTTTGAGAAAATTGTGAAGGATTTTCCAAACCGGGCAAAATTTGAAAAAAACGACAGTTCCGGTAGTGTCGAAAAAGTCAAAAATGGGGATTTTCACAAACCTTGCTAAAAGGGGCCAGGGGGTGGACTGAGTCAGAAAGGAGCAAAATCAAGCACAGTTGGGGCGTTTTGAGAAAATTGTGAAGGATTTTCCAAAGTGGGCAAATTTTGAAAAAAACGACAGGTCCGGTAGTGTCGAAAAAGTCAAAAATTGGGATTTTCCAAAACCTTGCTAAAACGGGCCAGGGGGGCGGACTGAGTCAGAAAGGAGCAAAATCAAGCACAGTTGGGGCGTTTTGGGAAAATTGTGAAGGATTTTCCAAACCGGGCAAAATTTGAAAAAAACGACAGGGCCGGTAGTGTCGAAAAAGTCAAAAATGGGGATTTTCCCAAATTTTTGCTAAAAGGGGCCAGGGGGCGGGCTGATTGAAAAACGAGCAAAATCAAGCACAGTTGGGGCGTTTTGAGAAAATTGTGAAGGATTTTCCAAACCGGGCAAAATTTGAAAAAAACGACAGGTCCGGTAGTGTCGAAAAAGTCAAAAATGCGGATTTTCCCAAACCTTGCTAAAATGGGCCAGGGGGCGGACTGAGTCAGAAATGAGCAAAATCAAGCACAGTTGGGGCGTTTTGAGAAAATTGTGAAGGATTTTCCAAACCGGGCAAAATTTGAAAAAAACGACAGGTCCGGTAGTGTCGAAAAAGTCAAAAATGGGGATTTTCCCAAACCTTGCTAAAAGGGGCCAGGGGGGCGGACTGAGTCAGAAAGGAGCAAAATCAAGCACAGTTGGGGCGTTTTGGGAAAATTGTGAAGGATTTTCAAAACCGGGCAAAATTTGAAAAAAACGACAAGGCCGGTAGTGTCGAAAAAGTCAAAAATGGGGATTTTCCCAAACCTTGCTAAAAGGGGCCAGGGGGGCGGACTTAGTCAGAAAGGAGCAAAATCAAGCACAGTTGGGGCGTTTTGGGAAAATTGTGAAGGATTTTCCATAGTGGGCAAAAATTGAAAAAAACGACAGGGCCGGTAGTGTCGAAAAAGTCAAAAATGGGGATTTTTTCCAAACCTTGCTAAAAGGGGCCAGGGGTGCGGGCTGAGTCAGAAAGGAGCAAAATCAAGCATAGTTGGGGCGTTTTGAGAAAATTGTGAAGGATTTTCCAAACCGGGCAAAATTTGAAAAAAACGACAGGGCCGGTAGTGTCGAAAAAGTCAAAAATGGGGATTTTCCCAAATTTTTGCTAAAAGGGGCCAGGGGGCGGGCTGATTGAAAAACGAGCAAAATCAAGCACAGTTGGGGCGTTTTGAGAAAATTGTGAAGGATTTTCCAAACCGGGCAAAATTTGAAAAAAACGACAGGTCCGGTAGTGTCGAAAAAGTCAAAAATGCGGATTTTCCCAAACCTTGCTAAAATGGGCCAGGGGGGCGGACTGAGTCAGAAATGAGCAAAATCAAGCACAGTTGGGGCGTTTTGAGAAAATTGTGAAGGATTTTCCAAACCGGGCAAAATTTGAAAAAAACGACAGTTCCGGTAGTGTCGAAAAAGTCAAAAATGGGGATTTTCACAAACCTTGCTAAAAGGGGCCAGGGGGTGGACTGAGTCAGAAAGGAGCAAAATCAAGCACAGTTGGGGCGTTTTGAGAAAATTGTGAAGGATTTTCCAAAGTGGGCAAATTTTGAAAAAAACGACAGGTCCGGTAGTGTCGAAAAAGTCAAAAATTGGGATTTTCCAAAACCTTGCTAAAACGGGCCAGGGGGGCGGACTGAGTCAGAAAGGAGCAAAATCAAGCACAGTTGGGGCGTTTTGGGAAAATTGTGAAGGATTTTCCAAACCGGGCAAAATTTGAAAAAAACGACAGGGCCGGTAGTGTCGAAAAAGTCAAAAATGGGGATTTTCCCAAATTTTTGCTAAAAGGGGCCAGGGGGCGGGCTGATTGAAAAACGAGCAAAATCAAGCACAGTTGGGGCGTTTTGAGAAAATTGTGAAGGATTTTCCAAACCGGGCAAAATTTGAAAAAAACGACAGGTCCGGTAGTGTCGAAAAAGTCAAAAATGCGGATTTTCCCAAACCTTGCTAAAATGGGCCAGGGGGCGGGCTGAGTGAGAAAGGAGCAAAATCAAGCACAGTTGGGGCGTTTTGAGAAAATTGTGAAGGATTTTCCAAACCGGGCAAAATTTGAAAAAAAACGACAGGTCCGGTAGTGTCGAAAAAGTCAAAAATGGGGATTTTCCCAAACCTTGCTAAAAGGGGCCAGGGGGGCGGACTGAGTCAGAAAGGAGCAAAATCAAGCACAGTTGGGGCGTTTTGGGAAAATTGTGAAGGATTTTCCAAACCGGGCAAAATTTGAAAAAAACGACAGGGCCGGTAGTGTCGAAAAAGTCAAAAATGGGGATTTTCCCAACTCCTTGCTAAAAGGTGCCAGGGGGGCGGGCTGAGTGAGAAAGGAGCAAAATCAAGCACAGTTGGGGCGTTGTGTGAAAATTGTGAAGGATTTTCCAAACCGGGCAAAATTTGAAAAAAAAGACAGGGCCGGTAGTGTCGAAAAAGTCAAAAATGGGGATTTTCACAAAATTTGCTTAAAGAGGCCAGAGGGGGGGGCTGAGTGAAAAACAAGCAAAATCAAGCACAGTTGGGGCGTTTTGTGAAAATTTTGAAGGATTTTCCAAAGTGGGCAAAAATTTAAAAAAACGACAGGGCCGGTAGTGTCGAAAAAGTCAAAAATGGGGATTTTCCCAAATCCTTGCTAAAAGGGGCCAGGGGGGCGGGCTGATTGAGAAAGGAGCAAAATCAAGCACAGTTGGGGCGTTGTGTGAAAATTGTGAAGGATTTTCCAAACCGGGCAAAATTTGAAAAAAAAGACAGGGCCAGTAGTGTCGAAAAGGTCAAAAATGGGGATTTTCACAAAATTTGCTTAAAGAGGCCAGAGGGGGGGGCTGAGTGAAAAACAAGCAAAATCAAGCACAGTTGGGGCGTTTTGTGAAAATTGTGAAGGATTTTCCATAGTGGGCAAAAATTGAAAAAAACGACAGGGCCGGTAGTGTCGAAAAAGTCAAAAATGGGGATTTTTTCCAAACCTTGCTAAAAGGGGCCAGGGGGGCGGGCTGAGTCAGAAAGGAGCAAAATCAAGCATAGTTGGGGCGTTTTGAGAAAAATTGTGAAGGATTTTCCAAACCGGGCAAAATTTGAAAAAAACGACAGGTCCGGTAGTGTCGAAAAAGTCCAAAATGGGGATTTTCCAAAACCTTGCTAAAAGGGGCCAGGGGGGCGGACTAAGTAAGAAAGGAGCAAAATCAAGCACAGTTGGGGCGTTTTGGGAAAATTGTGAAGGATTTTCGAAACCGGGCAAAATTTGAAAAAAACGACAGGGCCGGTAGTGTCGAAAAAGTCAAAAATGGGGATTTTTTCCAAACCTTGCTAAAAGGGGCCAGGGGGGCGGGCTGAGTCAGAAAGGAGCAAAATCAAGCATAGTTGGGGCGTTTTGAGAAAATTGTGAAGGATTTTCCAAACCGGGCAAAATTTGAAAAAAACGACAGGTCCGGTAGTGTCGAAAAAGTCCAAAATGGGGATTTTCCAAAACCTTGCTAAAAGGGGCCAGGGGGGCGGACTAAGTAAGAAAGGAGCAAAATCAAGCACAGTTGGGGCGTTTTGGGAAAATTGTGAAGGATTTTCCAAACCGGGCAAAATTTGAAAAAAACGACAGGGCCGGTAGTGTCGAAAAAGTCAAAAATGGGGATTTTCCCAAATTTTTGCTAAAAGGGGCCAGGGGGCGGGCTGATTGAAAAACGAGCAAAATCAAGCACAGTTGGGGCGTTTTGAGAAAATTGTGAAGGATTTTCCAAACCGGGCAAAATTTGAAAAAAACGACAGGTCCGGTAGTGTCGAAAAAGTCAAAAATGCAGATTTTCCCAAACCTTGCTAAAATGGGCCAGGGGGGCGGACTGAGTCAGAAATGAGCAAAATCAAGCACAGTTGGGGCGTTTTGAGAAAATTGTGAAGGATTTTCCAAACCGGGCAAAATTTGAAAAAAACGACAGGTCCGGTAGTGTCGAAAAAGTCAAAAATGGGGATTTTCCCAAACCTTGCTAAAAGGGGCCAGGGGGGCGGACTGAGTCAGAAAGGAGCAAAATCAAGCACAGTTGGGGCGTTTTGGGAAAATTGTGAAGGATTTTCCAAACCGGGCAAAATTTGAAAAAAACGACAGGGCCGGTAGTGTCGAAAAAGTCAAAAATGGGGATTTTCCCAACTCCTTGCTAAAAGGTGCCAGGGGGGCGGGCTGAGTGAGAAAGGAGCAAAATCAAGCACAGTTGGGGCGTTGTGTGAAAATTGTGAAGGATTTTCCAAACCGGGCAAAATTTGAAAAAAAAGACAGGGCCGGTAGTGTCGAAAAAGTCAAAAATGGGGATTTTCACAAAATTTGTTTAAAGAGGCCAGAGGGGGGGGCTGAGTGAAAAACAAGCAAAATCAAGCACAGTTGGGGCGTTTTGTGAAAATTTTGAAGGATTTTCCAAAGTGGGCAAAAATTTAAAAAAACGACAGGGCCGGTAGTGTCGAAAAAGTCAAAAATGGGGATTTTCCCAAATCCTTGCTAAAAGGGGCCAGGGGGGCGGGCTGAGTGAGAAAGGAGCAAAATCAAGCACAGTTGGGGCGTTGTGTGAAAATTGTGAAGGATTTTCCAAACCGGGCAAAATTTGAAAAAAAAGACAGGGCCAGTAGTGTCGAAAAGGTCAAAAATGGGGATTTTCACAAAATTTGCTTAAAGAGGCCAGAGGGGGGGGCTGAGTGAAAAACAAGCAAAATCAAGCACAGTTGGGGCGTTTTGTGAAAATTGTGAAGGATTTTCCATAGTGGGCAAAAATTGAAAAAAACGACAGGGCCGGTAGTGTCGAAAAAGTCAAAAATGGGGATTTTTTCCAAACCTTGCTAAAAGGGGCCAGGGGGGCGGGCTGAGTCAGAAAGGAGCAAAATCAAGCATAGTTGGGGCGTTTTGAGAAAAATTGTGAAGGATTTTCCAAACCGGGCAAAATTTGAAAAAAACGACAGGTCCGGTAGTGTCGAAAAAGTCCAAAATGGGGATTTTCCAAAACCTTGCTAAAAGGGGCCAGGGGGGCGGACTAAGTAAGAAAGGAGCAAAATCAAGCACAGTTGGGGCGTTTTGGGAAAATTGTGAAGGATTTTCGAAACCGGGCAAAATTTGAAAAAAACGACAGGGCCGGTAGTGTCGAAAAAGTCAAAAATGGGGATTTTTTCCAAACCTTGCTAAAAGGGGCCAGGGGGGCGGGCTGAGTCAGAAAGGAGCAAAATCAAGCATAGTTGGGGCGTTTTGAGAAAATTGTGAAGGATTTTCCAAACCGGGCAAAATTTGAAAAAAACGACAGGTCCGGTAGTGTCGAAAAAGTCCAAAATGGGGATTTTCCAAAACCTTGCTAAAAGGGGCCAGGGGGGCGGACTAAGTAAGAAAGGAGCAAAATCAAGCACAGTTGGGGCGTTTTGGGAAAATTGTGAAGGATTTTCCAAACCGGGCAAAATTTGAAAAAAACGACAGGGCCGGTAGTGTCGAAAAAGTCAAAAATGGGGATTTTCCCAAATTTTTGCTAAAAGGGGCCAGGGGGCGGGCTGATTGAAAAACGAGCAAAATCAAGCACAGTTGGGGCGTTTTGAGAAAATTGTGAAGGATTTTCCAAACCGGGCAAAATTTGAAAAAAACGACAGGTCCGGTAGTGTCGAAAAAGTCAAAAATGCGGATTTTCCCAAACCTTGCTAAAATGGGCCAGGGGGGCGGACTGAGTCAGAAATGAGCAAAATCAAGCACAGTTGGGGCGTTTTGAGAAAATTGTGAAGGATTTTCCAAACCGGGCAAAATTTGAAAAAAACGACAGGGCCGGTAGTGTCGAAAAAGTCAAAAATGGGGATTTTCCCAAACCTTGCTAAAAGGGGCCAGGGGGGCGGACTGAGTCAGAAAGGAGCAAAATCAAGCACAGTTGGGGCGTTTTGGGAAAATTGTGAAGGATTTTCCAAACCGGGCAAAATTTGAAAAAAACGACAGGGCCGGTAGTGTCGAAAAAGTCAAAAATGGGGATTTTCCCAAATCTTTGCTAAAAGGGGCCAGGGGGGCGGGCTGAGTGAGAAAGGAGCAAAATCAAGCACAGTTGGGGCGTTGTGTGAAAATTGTGAAGGATTTTCCAAACCGGGCAAAATTTGAAAAAAAAGACAGGGCCGGTAGTGTCGAAAAAGTCAAAAATGGGGATTTTCACAAAATTTGCTTAAAGAGGCCAGAGGGGGGGGCTGAGTGAAAAACAAGCAAAATCAAGCACAGTTGGGGCGTTTTGTGAAAATTTTGAAGGATTTTCCAAAGTGGGCAAAAATTTAAAAAAACGACAGGGCCGGTAGTGTCGAAAAAGTCAAAAATGGGGATTTTCCCAAATCCTTGCTAAAAGGGGCCAGGGGGGCGGGCTGAGTGAGAAAGGAGCAAAATCAAGCACAGTTGGGGCGTTGTGTGAAAATTGTGAAGGATTTTCCAAACCGGGCAAAATTTGAAAAAAAAGACAGGGCCAGTAGTGTCGAAAAGGTCAAAAATGGGGATTTTCACAAAATTTGCTTAAAGAGGCCAGAGGGGGGGGCTGAGTGAAAAACAAGCAAAATCAAGCACAGTTGGGGCGTTTTGGGAAAATTGTGAAGGATTTTCCATAGTGGGCAAAAATTGAAAAAAACGACAGGGCCGGTAGTGTCGAAAAAGTCAAAAATGCGGATTTTCCCAAACCTTGCTAAAAGGGGCCAGGGGGGCGGACTGAGTCAGAAAGGAGCAAAATCAAGCACAGTTGGGGCGTTTTGGGAAAATTGTGCAGGATTTTCCAAACCGGGCAAAATTTGAAAAGAACGACAGGGCCGGTAGTGTCGAAAAAGTCAAAAATGGGGATTTTCCCAAATCCTTGCTAAAAGGGGCCAGGGGGGCGGACTGAGTCAGAAATGAGAAAAATCAAGCACAGTTGGGGCGTTGTGGTAAAATTTTGAAGGATTTTCCAAAGTGGGCAAAATTTGAAAAAAACGACAGGGCCGGTAGTGTCGAAAAAGTCAAAAATGCGGATTTTCCCAAACCTTGCTAAAAGGGGCCAGGGGGGCGGACTGAGTCAGAAATGAGCAAAATCAATCACAGTTGGGGCGTTTTGGAAAAATTGTGAAGGATTTTCAAAACCGGGCAAAATTTGAAAAAAACGACAAGGCCGGTAGTGTCGAAAAAGTCCAAAATGGGGATTTTCCCAAACCTTGCTAAAAGGGGCCAGGGGGGCGGACTTAGTCAGAAATGAGCAAAATCAAGCACAGTTGGGGCGTTTTGAGAAAATTGTGAAGGATTTTCCAAACCGGGCAAAATTTGAAAAAAACGACAGGTCCGGTAGTGTCGAAAAAGTCAAAAATGGGGATTTTCCCAAACCTTGCTAAAAGGGGCCAGGGGGGCGGACTGAGTCAGAAATGAGCAAAATCAATCACAGTTGGGGCGTTTTGGAAAAATTGTGAAGGATTTTCAAAACCGGGCAAAATTTGAAAAAAACGACAAGGCCGGTAGTGTCGAAAAAGTCAAAAATGGGGATTTTCCCAAACCTTGCTAAAAGGGGCCAGGGGTGCGGGCTGAGTCAGAAAGGAGCAAAATCAAGCATAGTTGGGGCGTTTTGGGAAAATTGTGAAGGATTTTCCATAGTGGGCAAAAATTGAAAAAAACGACAGGGCCGGTAGTGTCGAAAAAGTCAAAAATGGGGATTTTTTCCAAACCTTGCTAAAAGGGGCCAGGGGTGCGGGCTGAGTCAGAAAGGAGCAAAATCAAGCATAGTTGGGGCGTTTTGAGAAAATTGTGAAGGATTTTCCAAACCGGGCAAAATTTGAAAAAAACGACAGGGCCGGTAGTGTCGAAAAAGTCAAAAATGGGGATTTTCCCAAATTTTTGCTAAAAGGGGCCAGGGGGCGGGCTGATTGAAAAACGAGCAAAATCAAGCACAGTTGGGGCGTTTTGAGAAAATTGTGAAGGATTTTCCAAACCGGGCAAAATTTGAAAAAAACGACAGGTCCGGTAGTGTCGAAAAAGTCAAAAATGCGGATTTTCCCAAACCTTGCTAAAATGGGCCAGGGGGGCGGACTGAGTCAGAAATGAGCAAAATCAAGCACAGTTGGGGCGTTTTGAGAAAATTGTGAAGGATTTTCCAAACCGGGCAAAATTTGAAAAAAACGACAGTTCCGGTAGTGTCGAAAAAGTCAAAAATGGGGATTTTCACAAACCTTGCTAAAAGGGGCCAGGGGGTGGACTGAGTCAGAAAGGAGCAAAATCAAGCACAGTTGGGGCGTTTTGAGAAAATTGTGAAGGATTTTCCAAAGTGGGCAAATTTTGAAAAAAACGACAGGTCCGGTAGTGTCGAAAAAGTCAAAAATTGGGATTTTCCAAAACCTTGCTAAAACGGGCCAGGGGGGCGGACTGAGTCAGAAAGGAGCAAAATCAAGCACAGTTGGGGCGTTTTGGGAAAATTGTGAAGGATTTTCCAAACCGGGCAAAATTTGAAAAAAACGACAGGGCCGGTAGTGTCGAAAAAGTCAAAAATGGGGATTTTCCCAAATTTTTGCTAAAAGGGGCCAGGGGGCGGGCTGATTGAAAAACGAGCAAAATCAAGCACAGTTGGGGCGTTTTGAGAAAATTGTGAAGGATTTTCCAAACCGGGCAAAATTTGAAAAAAACGACAGGTCCGGTAGTGTCGAAAAAGTCAAAAATGCGGATTTTCCCAAACCTTGCTAAAATGGGCCAGGGGGCGGACTGAGTCAGAAATGAGCAAAATCAAGCACAGTTGGGGCGTTTTGAGAAAATTGTGAAGGATTTTCCAAACCGGGCAAAATTTGAAAAAAACGACAGGTCCGGTAGTGTCGAAAAAGTCAAAAATGGGGATTTTCCCAAACCTTGCTAAAAGGGGCCAGGGGGGCGGACTGAGTCAGAAAGGAGCAAAATCAAGCACAGTTGGGGCGTTTTGGGAAAATTGTGAAGGATTTTCAAAACCGGGCAAAATTTGAAAAAAACGACAAGGCCGGTAGTGTCGAAAAAGTCAAAAATGGGGATTTTCCCAAACCTTGCTAAAAGGGGCCAGGGGGGCGGACTTAGTCAGAAAGGAGCAAAATCAAGCACAGTTGGGGCGTTTTGGGAAAATTGTGAAGGATTTTCCATAGTGGGCAAAAATTGAAAAAAACGACAGGGCCGGTAGTGTCGAAAAAGTCAAAAATGGGGATTTTTTCCAAACCTTGCTAAAAGGGGCCAGGGGTGCGGGCTGAGTCAGAAAGGAGCAAAATCAAGCATAGTTGGGGCGTTTTGAGAAAATTGTGAAGGATTTTCCAAACCGGGCAAAATTTGAAAAAAACGACAGGGCCGGTAGTGTCGAAAAAGTCAAAAATGGGGATTTTCCCAAATTTTTGCTAAAAGGGGCCAGGGGGCGGGCTGATTGAAAAACGAGCAAAATCAAGCACAGTTGGGGCGTTTTGAGAAAATTGTGAAGGATTTTCCAAACCGGGCAAAATTTGAAAAAAACGACAGGTCCGGTAGTGTCGAAAAAGTCAAAAATGCGGATTTTCCCAAACCTTGCTAAAATGGGCCAGGGGGGCGGACTGAGTCAGAAATGAGCAAAATCAAGCACAGTTGGGGCGTTTTGAGAAAATTGTGAAGGATTTTCCAAACCGGGCAAAATTTGAAAAAAACGACAGTTCCGGTAGTGTCGAAAAAGTCAAAAATGGGGATTTTCACAAACCTTGCTAAAAGGGGCCAGGGGGTGGACTGAGTCAGAAAGGAGCAAAATCAAGCACAGTTGGGGCGTTTTGAGAAAATTGTGAAGGATTTTCCAAAGTGGGCAAATTTTGAAAAAAACGACAGGTCCGGTAGTGTCGAAAAAGTCAAAAATTGGGATTTTCCAAAACCTTGCTAAAACGGGCCAGGGGGGCGGACTGAGTCAGAAAGGAGCAAAATCAAGCACAGTTGGGGCGTTTTGGGAAAATTGTGAAGGATTTTCCAAACCGGGCAAAATTTGAAAAAAACGACAGGGCCGGTAGTGTCGAAAAAGTCAAAAATGGGGATTTTCCCAAATTTTTGCTAAAAGGGGCCAGGGGGCGGGCTGATTGAAAAACGAGCAAAATCAAGCACAGTTGGGGCGTTTTGAGAAAATTGTGAAGGATTTTCCAAACCGGGCAAAATTTGAAAAAAACGACAGGTCCGGTAGTGTCGAAAAAGTCAAAAATGCGGATTTTCCCAAACCTTGCTAAAATGGGCCAGGGGGCGGGCTGAGTGAGAAAGGAGCAAAATCAAGCACAGTTGGGGCGTTTTGAGAAAATTGTGAAGGATTTTCCAAACCGGGCAAAATTTGAAAAAAAACGACAGGTCCGGTAGTGTCGAAAAAGTCAAAAATGGGGATTTTCCCAAACCTTGCTAAAAGGGGCCAGGGGGGCGGACTGAGTCAGAAAGGAGCAAAATCAAGCACAGTTGGGGCGTTTTGGGAAAATTGTGAAGGATTTTCCAAACCGGGCAAAATTTGAAAAAAACGACAGGGCCGGTAGTGTCGAAAAAGTCAAAAATGGGGATTTTCCCAACTCCTTGCTAAAAGGTGCCAGGGGGGCGGGCTGAGTGAGAAAGGAGCAAAATCAAGCACAGTTGGGGCGTTGTGTGAAAATTGTGAAGGATTTTCCAAACCGGGCAAAATTTGAAAAAAAAGACAGGGCCGGTAGTGTCGAAAAAGTCAAAAATGGGGATTTTCACAAAATTTGCTTAAAGAGGCCAGAGGGGGGGGCTGAGTGAAAAACAAGCAAAATCAAGCACAGTTGGGGCGTTTTGTGAAAATTTTGAAGGATTTTCCAAAGTGGGCAAAAATTTAAAAAAACGACAGGGCCGGTAGTGTCGAAAAAGTCAAAAATGGGGATTTTCCCAAATCCTTGCTAAAAGGGGCCAGGGGGGCGGGCTGAGTGAGAAAGGAGCAAAATCAAGCACAGTTGGGGCGTTGTGTGAAAATTGTGAAGGATTTTCCAAACCGGGCAAAATTTGAAAAAAAAGACAGGGCCAGTAGTGTCGAAAAGGTCAAAAATGGGGATTTTCACAAAATTTGCTTAAAGAGGCCAGAGGGGGGGGCTGAGTGAAAAACAAGCAAAATCAAGCACAGTTGGGGCGTTTTGTGAAAATTGTGAAGGATTTTCCATAGTGGGCAAAAATTGAAAAAAACGACAGGGCCGGTAGTGTCGAAAAAGTCAAAAATGGGGATTTTTTCCAAACCTTGCTAAAAGGGGCCAGGGGGGCGGGCTGAGTCAGAAAGGAGCAAAATCAGGCATAGTTGGGGCGTTTTGAGAAAAATTGTGAAGGATTTTCCAAACCGGGCAAAATTTGAAAAAAACGACAGGTCCGGTAGTGTCGAAAAAGTCCAAAATGGGGATTTTCCAAAACCTTGCTAAAAGGGGCCAGGGGGGCGGACTAAGTAAGAAAGGAGCAAAATCAAGCACAGTTGGGGCGTTTTGGGAAAATTGTGAAGGATTTTCGAAACCGGGCAAAATTTGAAAAAAACGACAGGGCCGGTAGTGTCGAAAAAGTCAAAAATGGGGATTTTTTCCAAACCTTGCTAAAAGGGGCCAGGGGGGCGGGCTGAGTCAGAAAGGAGCAAAATCAAGCATAGTTGGGGCGTTTTGAGAAAATTGTGAAGGATTTTCCAAACCGGGCAAAATTTGAAAAAAACGACAGGTCCGGTAGTGTCGAAAAAGTCCAAAATGGGGATTTTCCAAAACCTTGCTAAAAGGGGCCAGGGGGGCGGACTAAGTAAGAAAGGAGCAAAATCAAGCACAGTTGGGGCGTTTTGGGAAAATTGTGAAGGATTTTCCAAACCGGGCAAAATTTGAAAAAAACGACAGGGCCGGTAGTGTCGAAAAAGTCAAAAATGGGGATTTTCCCAAATTTTTGCTAAAAGGGGCCAGGGGGCGGGCTGATTGAAAAACGAGCAAAATCAAGCACAGTTGGGGCGTTTTGAGAAAATTGTGAAGGATTTTCCAAACCGGGCAAAATTTGAAAAAAACGACAGGTCCGGTAGTGTCGAAAAAGTCAAAAATGCAGATTTTCCCAAACCTTGCTAAAATGGGCCAGGGGGGCGGACTGAGTCAGAAATGAGCAAAATCAAGCACAGTTGGGGCGTTTTGAGAAAATTGTGAAGGATTTTCCAAACCGGGCAAAATTTGAAAAAAACGACAGGTCCGGTAGTGTCGAAAAAGTCAAAAATGGGGATTTTCCCAAACCTTGCTAAAAGGGGCCAGGGGGGCGGACTGAGTCAGAAAGGAGCAAAATCAAGCACAGTTGGGGCGTTTTGGGAAAATTGTGAAGGATTTTCCAAACCGGGCAAAATTTGAAAAAAACGACAGGGCCGGTAGTGTCGAAAAAGTCAAAAATGGGGATTTTCCCAACTCCTTGCTAAAAGGTGCCAGGGGGGCGGGCTGAGTGAGAAAGGAGCAAAATCAAGCACAGTTGGGGCGTTGTGTGAAAATTGTGAAGGATTTTCCAAACCGGGCAAAATTTGAAAAAAAAGACAGGGCCGGTAGTGTCGAAAAAGTCAAAAATGGGGATTTTCACAAAATTTGCTTAAAGAGGCCAGAGGGGGGGGCTGAGTGAAAAACAAGCAAAATCAAGCACAGTTGGGGCGTTTTGTGAAAATTTTGAAGGATTTTCCAAAGTGGGCAAAAATTTAAAAAAACGACAGGGCCGGTAGTGTCGAAAAAGTCAAAAATGGGGATTTTCCCAAATCCTTGCTAAAAGGGGCCAGGGGGGCGGGCTGAGTGAGAAAGGAGCAAAATCAAGCACAGTTGGGGCGTTGTGTGAAAATTGTGAAGGATTTTCCAAACCGGGCAAAATTTGAAAAAAAAGACAGGGCCAGTAGTGTCGAAAAGGTCAAAAATGGGGATTTTCACAAAATTTGCTTAAAGAGGCCAGAGGGGGGGGCTGAGTGAAAAACAAGCAAAATCAAGCACAGTTGGGGCGTTTTGTGAAAATTGTGAAGGATTTTCCATAGTGGGCAAAAATTGAAAAAAACGACAGGGCCGGTAGTGTCGAAAAAGTCAAAAATGGGGATTTTTTCCAAACCTTGCTAAAAGGGGCCAGGGGGGCGGGCTGAGTCAGAAAGGAGCAAAATCAAGCATAGTTGGGGCGTTTTGAGAAAAATTGTGAAGGATTTTCCAAACCGGGCAAAATTTGAAAAAAACGACAGGTCCGGTAGTGTCGAAAAAGTCCAAAATGGGGATTTTCCAAAACCTTGCTAAAAGGGGCCAGGGGGGCGGACTAAGTAAGAAAGGAGCAAAATCAAGCACAGTTGGGGCGTTTTGGGAAAATTGTGAAGGATTTTCGAAACCGGGCAAAATTTGAAAAAAACGACAGGGCCGGTAGTGTCGAAAAAGTCAAAAATGGGGATTTTTTCCAAACCTTGCTAAAAGGGGCCAGGGGGGCGGGCTGAGTCAGAAAGGAGCAAAATCAAGCACAGTTGGGGCGTTTTGAGAAAATTGTGAAGGATTTTCCAAACCGGGCAAAATTTGAAAAAAACGACAGGTCCGGTAGTGTCGAAAAAGTCCAAAATGGGGATTTTCCAAAACCTTGCTAAAAGGGGCCAGGGGGGCGGACTAAGTAAGAAAGGAGCAAAATCAAGCACAGTTGGGGCGTTTTGGGAAAATTGTGAAGGATTTTCCAAACCGGGCAAAATTTGAAAAAAACGACAGGGCCGGTAGTGTCGAAAAAGTCAAAAATGGGGATTTTCCCAAATTTTTGCTAAAAGGGGCCAGGGGGCGGGCTGATTGAAAAACGAGCAAAATCAAGCACAGTTGGGGCGTTTTGAGAAAATTGTGAAGGATTTTCCAAACCGGGCAAAATTTGAAAAAAACGACAGGTCCGGTAGTGTCGAAAAAGTCAAAAATGCGGATTTTCCCAAACCTTGCTAAAATGGGCCAGGGGGGCGGACTGAGTCAGAAATGAGCAAAATCAAGCACAGTTGGGGCGTTTTGAGAAAATTGTGAAGGATTTTCCAAACCGGGCAAAATTTGAAAAAAACGACAGGGCCGGTAGTGTCGAAAAAGTCAAAAATGGGGATTTTCCCAAACCTTGCTAAAAGGGGCCAGGGGGGCGGACTGAGTCAGAAAGGAGCAAAATCAAGCACAGTTGGGGCGTTTTGGGAAAATTGTGAAGGATTTTCCAAACCGGGCAAAATTTGAAAAAAACGACAGGGCCGGTAGTGTCGAAAAAGTCAAAAATGGGGATTTTCCCAAATCTTTGCTAAAAGGGGCCAGGGGGGCGGGCTGAGTGAGAAAGGAGCAAAATCAAGCACAGTTGGGGCGTTGTGTGAAAATTGTGAAGGATTTTCCAAACCGGGCAAAATTTGAAAAAAAAGACAGGGCCGGTAGTGTCGAAAAAGTCAAAAATGGGGATTTTCACAAAATTTGCTTAAAGAGGCCAGAGGGGGGGGCTGAGTGAAAAACAAGCAAAATCAAGCACAGTTGGGGCGTTTTGTGAAAATTGTGAAGGATTTTCCATAGTGGGCAAAAATTGAAAAAAACGACAGGGCCGGTAGTGTCGAAAAAGTCAAAAATGGGGATTTTTTCCAAACCTTGCTAAAAGGGGCCAGGGGGGCGGGCTGAGTCAGAAAGGAGCAAAATCAAGCATAGTTGGGGCGTTTTGAGAAAATTGTGAAGGATTTTCCAAACCGGGCAAAATTTGAAAAAAACGACAGGTCCGGTAGTGTCGAAAAAGTCCAAAATGGGGATTTTCCAAAACCTTGCTAAAAGGGGCCAGGGGGGCGGACTAAGTAAGAAAGGAGCAAAATCAAGCACAGTTGGGGCGTTTTGGGAAAATTGTGAAGGATTTTCCATAGTGGGCAAAAATTGAAAAAAACGACAGGGCCGGTAGTGTCGAAAAAGTCAAAAATGCGGATTTTCCCAAACCTTGCTAAAAGGGGCCAGGGGGGCGGACTGAGTCAGAAAGGAGCAAAATCAAGCACAGTTGGGGCGTTTTGGGAAAATTGTGCAGGATTTTCCAAACCGGGCAAAATTTGAAAAGAACGACAGGGCCGGTAGTGTCGAAAAAGTCAAAAATGGGGATTTTCCCAAATCCTTGCTAAAAGGGGCCAGGGGGGCGGACTGAGTCAGAAATGAGAAAAATCAAGCACAGTTGGGGCGTTGTGGTAAAATTTTGAAGGATTTTCCAAAGTGGGCAAAATTTGAAAAAAACGACAGGGCCGGTAGTGTCGAAAAAGTCAAAAATGCGGATTTTCCCAAACCTTGCTAAAAGGGGCCAGGGGGGCGGACTGAGTCAGAAATGAGCAAAATCAATCACAGTTGGGGCGTTTTGGAAAAATTGTGAAGGATTTTCAAAACCGGGCAAAATTTGAAAAAAACGACAAGGCCGGTAGTGTCGAAAAAGTCCAAAATGGGGATTTTCCCAAACCTTGCTAAAAGGGGCCAGGGGGGCGGACTTAGTCAGAAATGAGCAAAATCAAGCACAGTTGGGGCGTTTTGAGAAAATTGTGAAGGATTTTCCAAACCGGGCAAAATTTGAAAAAAACGACAGGTCCGGTAGTGTCGAAAAAGTCAAAAATGGGGATTTTCCCAAACCTTGCTAAAAGGGGCCAGGGGGGCGGACTGAGTCAGAAATGAGCAAAATCAATCACAGTTGGGGCGTTTTGGAAAAATTGTGAAGGATTTTCAAAACCGGGCAAAATTTGAAAAAAACGACAAGGCCGGTAGTGTCGAAAAAGTCAAAAATGGGGATTTTCCCAAACCTTGCTAAAAGGGGCCAGGGGGGCGGACTTAGTCAGAAAGGAGCAAAATCAAGCACAGTTGGGGCGTTTTGGGAAAATTGTGAAGGATTTTCCATAGTGGGCAAAAATTGAAAAAAACGACAGGGCCGGTAGTGTCGAAAAAGTCAAAAATGGGGATTTTTTCCAAACCTTGCTAAAAGGGGCCAGGGGTGCGGGCTGAGTCAGAAAGGAGCAAAATCAAGCATAGTTGGGGCGTTTTGAGAAAATTGTGAAGGATTTTCCAAACCGGGCAAAATTTGAAAAAAACGACAGGGCCGGTAGTGTCGAAAAAGTCAAAAATGGGGATTTTCCCAAATTTTTGCTAAAAGGGGCCAGGGGGCGGGCTGATTGAAAAACGAGCAAAATCAAGCACAGTTGGGGCGTTTTGAGAAAATTGTGAAGGATTTTCCAAACCGGGCAAAATTTGAAAAAAACGACAGGTCCGGTAGTGTCGAAAAAGTCAAAAATGCGGATTTTCCCAAACCTTGCTAAAATGGGCCAGGGGGGCGGACTGAGTCAGAAATGAGCAAAATCAAGCACAGTTGGGGCGTTTTGAGAAAATTGTGAAGGATTTTCCAAACCGGGCAAAATTTGAAAAAAACGACAGTTCCGGTAGTGTCGAAAAAGTCAAAAATGGGGATTTTCACAAACCTTGCTAAAAGGGGCCAGGGGGTGGACTGAGTCAGAAAGGAGCAAAATCAAGCACAGTTGGGGCGTTTTGAGAAAATTGTGAAGGATTTTCCAAAGTGGGCAAATTTTGAAAAAAACGACAGGTCCGGTAGTGTCGAAAAAGTCAAAAATTGGGATTTTCCAAAACCTTGCTAAAACGGGCCAGGGGGGCGGACTGAGTCAGAAAGGAGCAAAATCAAGCACAGTTGGGGCGTTTTGGGAAAATTGTGAAGGATTTTCCAAACCGGGCAAAATTTGAAAAAAACGACAGGGCCGGTAGTGTCGAAAAAGTCAAAAATGGGGATTTTCCCAAATTTTTGCTAAAAGGGGCCAGGGGGCGGGCTGATTGAAAAACGAGCAAAATCAAGCACAGTTGGGGCGTTTTGAGAAAATTGTGAAGGATTTTCCAAACCGGGCAAAATTTGAAAAAAACGACAGGTCCGGTAGTGTCGAAAAAGTCAAAAATGCGGATTTTCCCAAACCTTGCTAAAATGGGCCAGGGGGCGGACTGAGTCAGAAATGAGCAAAATCAAGCACAGTTGGGGCGTTTTGAGAAAATTGTGAAGGATTTTCCAAACCGGGCAAAATTTGAAAAAAACGACAGGTCCGGTAGTGTCGAAAAAGTCAAAAATGGGGATTTTCCCAAACCTTGCTAAAAGGGGCCAGGGGGGCGGACTGAGTCAGAAAGGAGCAAAATCAAGCACAGTTGGGGCGTTTTGGGAAAATTGTGAAGGATTTTCCAAACCGGGCAAAATTTGAAAAAAACGACAGGGCCGGTAGTGTCGAAAAAGTCAAAAATGGGGATTTTCCCAACTCCTTGCTAAAAGGTGCCAGGGGGGCGGGCTGAGTGAGAAAGGAGCAAAATCAAGCACAGTTGGGGCGTTGTGTGAAAATTGTGAAGGATTTTCCAAACCGGGCAAAATTTGAAAAAAAAGACAGGGCCGGTAGTGTCGAAAAAGTCAAAAATGGGGATTTTCACAAAATTTGCTTAAAGAGGCCAGAGGGGGGGGCTGAGTGAAAAACAAGCAAAATCAAGCACAGTTGGGGCGTTTTGTGAAAATTTTGAAGGATTTTCCAAAGTGGGCAAAAATTTAAAAAAAAGACAGGGCCGGTAGTGTCGAAAAAGTCAAAAATGGGGATTTTCACAAAATTTGCTTAAAGAGGCCAGAGGGGGGGGCTGAGTGAAAAACAAGCAAAATCAAGCATAGTTGGGGCGTTTTGAGAAAATTGTGAAGGATTTTCCAAACCGGGCAAAATTTGAAAAAAACGACAGGTCCGGTAGTGTCGAAAAAGTCCAAAATGGGGATTTTCCAAAACCTTGCTAAAAGGGGCCAGGGGGGCGGACTAAGTAAGAAAGGAGCAAAATCAAGCACAGTTGGGGCGTTTTGGGAAAATTGTGAAGGATTTTCCAAACCGGGCAAAATTTGAAAAAAACGACAGGGCCGGTAGTGTCGAAAAAGTCAAAAATGGGGATTTTCCCAAATTTTTGCTAAAAGGGGCCAGGGGGCGGGCTGATTGAAAAACGAGCAAAATCAAGCACAGTTGGGGCGTTTTGAGAAAATTGTGAAGGATTTTCCAAACCGGGCAAAATTTGAAAAAAACGACAGGTCCGGTAGTGTCGAAAAAGTCAAAAATGCAGATTTTCCCAAACCTTGCTAAAATGGGCCAGGGGGGCGGACTGAGTCAGAAATGAGCAAAATCAAGCACAGTTGGGGCGTTTTGAGAAAATTGTGAAGGATTTTCCAAACCGGGCAAAATTTGAAAAAAACGACAGGTCCGGTAGTGTCGAAAAAGTCAAAAATGGGGATTTTCCCAAACCTTGCTAAAAGGGGCCAGGGGGGCGGACTGAGTCAGAAAGGAGCAAAATCAAGCACAGTTGGGGCGTTTTGGGAAAATTGTGAAGGATTTTCCAAACCGGGCAAAATTTGAAAAAAACGACAGGGCCGGTAGTGTCGAAAAAGTCAAAAATGGGGATTTTCCCAACTCCTTGCTAAAAGGTGCCAGGGGGGCGGGCTGAGTGAGAAAGGAGCAAAATCAAGCACAGTTGGGGCGTTGTGTGAAAATTGTGAAGGATTTTCCAAACCGGGCAAAATTTGAAAAAAAAGACAGGGCCGGTAGTGTCGAAAAAGTCAAAAATGGGGATTTTCACAAAATTTGCTTAAAGAGGCCAGAGGGGGGGGCTGAGTGAAAAACAAGCAAAATCAAGCACAGT
The DNA here is from genome assembly GCF_963691925.1 of Scomber scombrus. Lineage (NCBI taxonomy): Eukaryota > Metazoa > Chordata > Actinopteri > Scombriformes > Scombridae > Scomber > Scomber scombrus. The sequence continues at coordinate 34,350 of NW_026910686.1, read as the reverse complement.
TGGGGCGTTTTGTGAAAATTTTGAAGGATTTTCCAAAGTGGGCAAAAATTTAAAAAAACGACAGGGCCGGTAGTGTCGAAAAAGTCAAAAATGGGGATTTTCCCAAATCCTTGCTAAAAGGGGCCAGGGGGGCGGGCTGAGTGAGAAAGGAGCAAAATCAAGCACAGTTGGGGCGTTGTGTGAAAATTGTGAAGGATTTTCCAAACCGGGCAAAATTTGAAAAAAAAGACAGGGCCAGTAGTGTCGAAAAGGTCAAAAATGGGGATTTTCACAAAATTTGCTTAAAGAGGCGAGAGGGGGGGGCTGAGTGAAAAACAAGCAAAATCAAGCACAGTTGGGGCGTATTGTGAAAATTGTGAAGGATTTTCCATAGTGGGCAAAAATTGAAAAAAACGACAGGGCCGGTAGTGTCGAAAAAGTCAAAAATGGGGATTTTTTCCAAACCTTGCTAAAAGGGGCCAGGGGGGCGGGCTGAGTCAGAAAGGAGCAAAATCAAGCATAGTTGGGGCGTTTTGAGAAAATTGTGAAGGATTTTCCAAACCGGGCAAAATTTGAAAAAAAAGACAGGGCCGGTATTGTCGAAAAAGTCAAAAATGGGGATTTTCACAAAATTTGCTTAAAGAGGCCAGAGGGGGGGGCTGAGTGAAAAACAAGCAAAATCAAGCACAGTTGGGGCGTTTTGTGAAAATTGTGAAGGATTTTCCAAAGTGGGCAAAAATTGAAAAAAACGACAGGGCCGGTAGTGTCGAAAAAGTCAAAAATGGGGATTTTCCCAAATCTTTGCTAAAAGGGGCCAGGGGGGCGGGCTGAGTGAGAAAGGAGCAAAATCAAGCACAGTTGGGGCGTTGTGTGAAAATTGTGAAGGATTTTCCAAACCGGGCAAAATTTGAAAAAAAAGACAGGGCCGGTAGTGTCGAAAAAGTCAAAAATGGGGATTTTCACAAAATTTGCTTAAAGAGGCCAGAGGGGGGGGCTGAGTGAAAAACAAGCAAAATCAAGCACAGTTGGGGCGTTTTGTGAAAATTGTGAAGGATTTTCCATAGTGGGCAAAAATTGAAAAAAACGACAGGGCCGGTAGTGTCGAAAAAGTCAAAAATGGGGATTTTTTCCAAACCTTGCTAAAAGGGGCCAGGGGGGCGGGCTGAGTCAGAAAGGAGCAAAATCAAGCATAGTTGGGGCGTTTTGAGAAAATTGTGAAGGATTTTCGAAACCGGGCAAAATTTAAAAAAAACGACAGGGCCGGTAGTGTCGAAAAAGTCAAAAATGGGGATTTTTTCCAAACCTTGCTAAAAGGGGCCAGGGGGGCGGGCTGAGTCAGAAAGGAGCAAAATCAAGCATAGTTGGGGCGTTTTGAGAAAATTGTGAAGGATTTTCCAAACCGGGCAAAATTTGAAAAAAACGACAGGTCCGGTAGTGTCGAAAAAGTCCAAAATGGGGATTTTCCAAAACCTTGCTAAAAGGGGCCAGGGGGGCGGACTAAGTAAGAAAGGAGCAAAATCAAGCACAGTTGGGGCGTTTTGGGAAAATTGTGAAGGATTTTCCAAACCGGGCAAAATTTGAAAAAAACGACAGGGCCGGTAGTGTCGAAAAAGTCAAAAATGGGGATTTTCCCAAATTTTTGCTAAAAGGGGCCAGGGGGCGGGCTGATTGAAAAACGAGCAAAATCAAGCACAGTTGGGGCGTTTTGAGAAAATTGTGAAGGATTTTCCAAACCGGGCAAAATTTGAAAAAAACGACAGGTCCGGTAGTGTCGAAAAAGTCAAAAATGCAGATTTTCCCAAACCTTGCTAAAATGGGCCAGGGGGGCGGACTGAGTCAGAAATGAGCAAAATCAAGCACAGTTGGGGCGTTTTGAGAAAATTGTGAAGGATTTTCCAAACCGGGCAAAATTTGAAAAAAACGACAGGTCCGGTAGTGTCGAAAAAGTCAAAAATGGGGATTTTCCCAAACCTTGCTAAAAGGGGCCAGGGGGGCGGACTGAGTCAGAAAGGAGCAAAATCAAGCACAGTTGGGGCGTTTTGGGAAAATTGTGAAGGATTTTCCAAACCGGGCAAAATTTGAAAAAAACGACAGGGCCGGTAGTGTCGAAAAAGTCAAAAATGGGGATTTTCCCAACTCCTTGCTAAAAGGTGCCAGGGGGGCGGGCTGAGTGAGAAAGGAGCAAAATCAAGCACAGTTGGGGCGTTGTGTGAAAATTGTGAAGGATTTTCCAAACCGGGCAAAATTTGAAAAAAAAGACAGGGCCGGTAGTGTCGAAAAAGTCAAAAATGGGGATTTTCACAAAATTTGCTTAAAGAGGCCAGAGGGGGGGGCTGAGTGAAAAACAAGCAAAATCAAGCACAGTTGGGGCGTTTTGTGAAAATTTTGAAGGATTTTCCAAAGTGGGCAAAAATTTAAAAAAACGACAGGGCCGGTAGTGTCGAAAAAGTCAAAAATGGGGATTTTCCCAAATCCTTGCTAAAAGGGGCCAGGGGGGCGGGCTGAGTGAGAAAGGAGCAAAATCAAGCACAGTTGGGGCGTTGTGTGAAAATTGTGAAGGATTTTCCAAACCGGGCAAAATTTGAAAAAAAAGACAGGGCCAGTAGTGTCGAAAAGGTCAAAAATGGGGATTTTCACAAAATTTGCTTAAAGAGGCCAGAGGGGGGGGCTGAGTGAAAAACAAGCAAAATCAAGCACAGTTGGGGCGTTTTGTGAAAATTGTGAAGGATTTTCCATAGTGGGCAAAAATTGAAAAAAACGACAGGGCCGGTAGTGTCGAAAAAGTCAAAAATGGGGATTTTTTCCAAACCTTGCTAAAAGGGGCCAGGGGGGCGGGCTGAGTCAGAAAGGAGCAAAATCAAGCATAGTTGGGGCGTTTTGAGAAAAATTGTGAAGGATTTTCCAAACCGGGCAAAATTTGAAAAAAACGACAGGTCCGGTAGTGTCGAAAAAGTCCAAAATGGGGATTTTCCAAAACCTTGCTAAAAGGGGCCAGGGGGGCGGACTAAGTAAGAAAGGAGCAAAATCAAGCACAGTTGGGGCGTTTTGGGAAAATTGTGAAGGATTTTCGAAACCGGGCAAAATTTGAAAAAAACGACAGGGCCGGTAGTGTCGAAAAAGTCAAAAATGGGGATTTTTTCCAAACCTTGCTAAAAGGGGCCAGGGGGGCGGGCTGAGTCAGAAAGGAGCAAAATCAAGCATAGTTGGGGCGTTTTGAGAAAATTGTGAAGGATTTTCCAAACCGGGCAAAATTTGAAAAAAACGACAGGTCCGGTAGTGTCGAAAAAGTCCAAAATGGGGATTTTCCAAAACCTTGCTAAAAGGGGCCAGGGGGGCGGACTAAGTAAGAAAGGAGCAAAATCAAGCACAGTTGGGGCGTTTTGGGAAAATTGTGAAGGATTTTCCAAACCGGGCAAAATTTGAAAAAAACGACAGGGCCGGTAGTGTCGAAAAAGTCAAAAATGGGGATTTTCCCAAATTTTTGCTAAAAGGGGCCAGGGGGCGGGCTGATTGAAAAACGAGCAAAATCAAGCACAGTTGGGGCGTTTTGAGAAAATTGTGAAGGATTTTCCAAACCGGGAAAAATTTGAAAAAAACGACAGGTCCGGTAGTGTCGAAAAAGTCAAAAATGCAGATTTTCCCAAACCTTGCTAAAATGGGCCAGGGGGGCGGACTGAGTCAGAAATGAGCAAAATCAAGCACAGTTGGGGCGTTGTGTGAAAATTGTGAAGGATTTTCCAAACCGGGCAAAATTTGAAAAAAAAGACAGGGCCGGTAGTGTCGAAAAAGTCAAAAATGGGGATTTTCACAAAATTTGCTTAAAGAGGCCAGAGGGGGGGGCTGAGTGAAAAACAAGCAAAATCAAGCACAGTTGGGGCGTTTTGTGAAAATTTTGAAGGATTTTCCAAAGTGGGCAAAAATTTAAAAAAACGACAGGGCCGGTAGTGTCGAAAAAGTCAAAAATGGGGATTTTCCCAAATCCTTGCTAAAAGGGGCCAGGGGGGCGGGCTGAGTGAGAAAGGAGCAAAATCAAGCACAGTTGGGGCGTTGTGTGAAAATTGTGAAGGATTTTCCAAACCGGGCAAAATTTGAAAAAAAAGACAGGGCCAGTAGTGTCGAAAAGGTCAAAAATGGGGATTTTCACAAAATTTGCTTAAAGAGGCGAGAGGGGGGGGGCTGAGTGAAAAACAAGCAAAATCAAGCACAGTTGGGGCGTATTGTGAAAATTGTGAAGGATTTTCCATAGTGGGCAAAAATTGAAAAAAACGACAGGGCCGGTAGTGTCGAAAAAGTCAAAAATGGGGATTTTTTTCAAACCTTGCTAAAAGGGGCCAGGGGGGCGGGCTGAGTCAGAAAGGAGCAAAATCAAGCATAGTTGGGGCGTTTTGAGAAAAATTGTGAAGGATTTTCCAAACCGGGCAAAATTTGAAAAAAACGACAGGTCCGGTAGTGTCGAAAAAGTCCAAAATGGGGATTTTCCAAAACCTTGCTAAAAGGGGCCAGGGGGGCGGACTAAGTAAGAAAGGAGCAAAATCAAGCACAGTTGGGGCGTTTTGGGAAAATTGTGAAGGATTTTCGAAACCGGGCAAAATTTGAAAAAAACGACAGGGCCGGTAGTGTCGAAAAAGTCAAAAATGGGGATTTTTTCCAAACCTTGCTAAAAGGGGCCAGGGGTGCGGGCTGAGTCAGAAAGGAGCAAAATCAAGCATAGTTGGGGCGTTTTGAGAAAATTGTGAAGGATTTTCCAAACCGGGCAAAATTTGAAAAAAACGACAGGGCCGGTAGTGTCGAAAAAGTCAAAAATGGGGATTTTCCCAAATTTTTGCTAAAAGGGGCCAGGGGGCGGGCTGATTGAAAAACGAGCAAAATCAAGCACAGTTGGGGCGTTTTGAGAAAATTGTGAAGGATTTTCCAAACCGGGCAAAATTTGAAAAAAACGACAGGTCCGGTAGTGTCGAAAAAGTCAAAAATGCGGATTTTCCCAAACCTTGCTAAAATGGGCCAGGGGGGCGGACTGAGTCAGAAATGAGCAAAATCAAGCACAGTTGGGGCGTTTTGAGAAAATTGTGAAGGATTTTCCAAACCGGGCAAAATTTGAAAAAAACGACAGTTCCGGTAGTGTCGAAAAAGTCAAAAATGGGGATTTTCACAAACCTTGCTAAAAGGGGCCAGGGGGTGGACTGAGTCAGAAAGGAGCAAAATCAAGCACAGTTGGGGCGTTTTGAGAAAATTGTGAAGGATTTTCCAAAGTGGGCAAATTTTGAAAAAAACGACAGGTCCGGTAGTGTCGAAAAAGTCAAAAATTGGGATTTTCCAAAACCTTGCTAAAACGGGCCAGGGGGGCGGACTGAGTCAGAAAGGAGCAAAATCAAGCACAGTTGGGGCGTTTTGGGAAAATTGTGAAGGATTTTCCAAACCGGGCAAAATTTGAAAAAAACGACAGGGCCGGTAGTGTCGAAAAAGTCAAAAATGGGGATTTTCCCAAATTTTTGCTAAAAGGGGCCAGGGGGCGGGCTGATTGAAAAACGAGCAAAATCAAGCACAGTTGGGGCGTTTTGAGAAAATTGTGAAGGATTTTCCAAACCGGGCAAAATTTGAAAAAAACGACAGGTCCGGTAGTGTCGAAAAAGTCAAAAATGCGGATTTTCCCAAATCTTGCTAAAATGGGCCAGGGGGGCGGACTGAGTCAGAAATGAGCAAAATCAAGCACAGTTGGGGCGTTTTGAGAAAATTGTGAAGGATTTTCCAAACCGGGCAAAATTTGAAAAAAACGACAGGGCCGGTAGTGTCGAAAAAGTCAAAAATGGGGATTTTCCCAAACCTTGCTAAAAGGGGCCAGGGGGGCGGACTGAGTCAGAAAGGAGCAAAATCAAGCACAGTTGGGGCGTTTTGGGAAAATTGTGAAGGATTTTCCAAACCGGGCAAAATTTGAAAAAAACGACAGGGCCGGTAGTGTCGAAAAAGTCAAAAATGGGGATTTTCCCAACTCCTTGCTAAAAGGTGCCAGGGGGGCGGGCTGAGTGAGAAAGGAGCAAAATCAAGCACAGTTGGGGCGTTGTGTGAAAATTGTGAAGGATTTTCCAAACCGGGCAAAATTTGAAAAAAAAGACAGGGCCGGTATTGTCGAAAAAGTCAAAAATGGGGATTTTCACAAAATTTGCTTAAAGAGGCCAGAGGGGGGGGCTGAGTGAAAAACAAGCAAAATCAAGCACAGTTGGGGCGTTTTGTGAAAATTGTGAAGGATTTTCCAAAGTGGGCAAAAATTGAAAAAAACGACAGGGCCGGTAGTGTCGAAAAAGTCAAAAATGGGGATTTTCCCAAATCTTTGCTAAAAGGGGCCAGGGGGGCGGGCTGAGTGAGAAAGGAGCAAAATCAAGCACAGTTGGGGCGTTGTGTGAAAATTGTGAAGGATTTTCCAAACCGGGCAAAATTTGAAAAAAAAAGACAGGGCCGGTAGTGTCGAAAAAGTCAAAAATGGGGATTTTCACAAAATTTGCTTAAAGAGGCCAGAGGGGGGGGCTGAGTGAAAAACAAGCAAAATCAAGCACAGTTGGGGCGTTTTGTGAAAATTGTGAAGGATTTTCCATAGTGGGCAAAAATTGAAAAAAACGACAGGGCCGGTAGTGTCGAAAAAGTCAAAAATGGGGATTTTTTCCAAACCTTGCTAAAAGGGGCCAGGGGGGCGGGCTGAGTCAGAAAGGAGCAAAATCAAGCATAGTTGGGGCGTTTTGAGAAAATTGTGAAGGATTTTCCAAACCGGGCAAAATTTGAAAAAAACGACAGGTCTGGTAGTGTCGAAAAAGTCCAAAATGGGGATTTTCCAAAACCTTGCTAAAAGGGGCCAGGGGGGCGGACTAAGTAAGAAAGGAGCAAAATCAAGCACAGTTGGGGCGTTTTGGGAAAATTGTGAAGGATTTTCCATAGTGGGCAAAAATTGAAAAAAACGACAGGGCCGGTAGTGTCGAAAAAGTCAAAAATGGGGATTTTTTCCAAACCTTGCTAAAAGGGGCCAGGGGGGCGGGCTGAGTCAGAAAGGAGCAAAATCAAGCATAGTTGGGGCGTTTTGAGAAAATTGTGAAGGATTTTCCAAACCGGGCAAAATTTGAAAAAAACGACAGGGCCGGTAGTGTCGAAAAAGTCAAAAATGGGGATTTTCCCAAATTTTTGCTAAAAGGGGCCAGGGGGCAGGCTGATTGAAAAACGAGCAAAATCAAGCACAGTTGGGGCGTTTTGAGAAAATTGTGAAGGATTTTCCAAACCGGGCAAAATTTGAAAAAAACGACAGGTCCGGTAGTGTCGAAAAAGTCAAAAATGCGGATTTTCCCAAACCTTGCTAAAATGGGCCAGGGGGGCGGACTGAGTCAGAAATGAGCAAAATCAAGCACAGTTGGGGCGTTTTGAGAAAATTGTGAAGGATTTTCCAAACCGGGCAAAATTTGAAAAAAACGACAGTTCCGGTAGTGTCGAAAAAGTCAAAAATGGGGATTTTCACAAACCTTGCTAAAAGGGGCCAGGGGGTGGACTGAGTCAGAAAGGAGCAAAATCAAGCACAGTTGGGGCGTTTTGAGAAAATTGTGAAGGATTTTCCAAAGTGGGCAAATTTTGAAAAAAACGACAGGTCCGGTAGTGTCGAAAAAGTCAAAAATTGGGATTTTCCAAAACCTTGCTAAAACGGGCCAGGGGGGCGGACTGAGTCAGAAAGGAGCAAAATCAAGCACAGTTGGGGCGTTTTGGGAAAATTGTGAAGGATTTTCCAAACCGGGCAAAATTTGAAAAAAACGACAGGGCCGGTAGTATCGAAAAAGTCAAAAATGGGGATTTTCCCAAATCCTTGCTAAAAGGGGCCAGGGGGGCGGGCTCAGTGAGAAAGGAGCAAAATCAAGCACAGTTGGGGCGTTGTGTGAAAATTGTGAAGGATTTTCCAAAGTGGGCAAAATTTGAAAAAAACGACAGGTCCGGTAGTGTCGAAAAAGTCAAAAATGTGGATTTTCCCAAATCTTTGCTAAAAGGGGCCAGGGGGCGGGCTTATTGAAAAACGAGCAAAATCAAGCACAGTTGGGGCGTTTTGTGAAAATTGTGAAGGATTTTCCAAACCGGGTAAAATTTGAAAAAAAAGACAGGGCCGGTAGTGTCGAAAAAGTCAAAAATGGGGATTTTCCCAAACCTTGCTAAAAGGGGCCAAGGGGGCGGACTGAGTCAGAAAGGAGCAAAATCAAGCACAGTTGGGGCGTTTTGGGAAAATTGTGAAGGATTTTCCAAACCGGGCAAAATTTGAAAAAAACGACAGGGCCGGTAGTGTCGAAAAAGTCAAAAATGGGGATTTTCCCAAACTTTGCTTAAAGAGGCCAGAGGGGGGGGCTGGGTGAAAAAGGAGCAAAGTCAAGCACAGTTGGGGCGTTTTTCTGAAAATTGTGAAGGATTTTCCAAACCGGGTAAAATTTGAAAAAAACGACAGGGGCGGTAGTGTCGAAAAAGTCAAAAATGGGGATTTTCACAAACCTTGCTAAAAGGGGCCAGGGGGTGGACTGAGTCAGAAAGGAGCAAAATCAAGCACAGTTGGGGCGTTTTGAGAAAATTGTGAAGGATTTTCCAAAGTGGGCAAATTTTGAAAAAAACGACAGGTCCGGTAGTGTCGAAAAAGTCAAAAATTGGGATTTTCCAAAACCTTGCTAAAACGGGCCAGGGGGGCGGACTGAGTCAGAAAGGAGCAAAATCAAGCACAGTTGGGGCGTTTTGAGAAAATTGTGAAGGATTTTCCAAACCGGGCAAAATTTGAAAAAAACGACAGGTCCGGTAGTGTCGAAAAAGTCCAAAATGGGGTTTTTCCAAAACCTTGCTAAAAGGGGCCAGGGGGGTGGACTAAGTAAGAAAGGAGCAAAATCAAGCACAGTTGGGGTGTTTTGGGAAAATTGTGAAGGATTTTCCAAACCGGGCAAAATTTGAAAAAAACGACAGGGCCGGTAGTGTCGAAAAAGTCAAAAATGCGGATTTTCCAAAACCTTGCTAAAAGGGGCCAGGGGGGTGGACTAAGTAAGAAAGAAGCAAAATCAAGCACAGTTGGGGCGTTTTGGGAAAATTGTGAAGGATTTTCCAAACCGGGCAAAATTTGAAAAAAACGACAGGGCCGGTAGTGTCGAAAAAGTCAAAAATGCGGATTTTCCCAAATCTTTGCTAAAAGGGGCCAGGGGGCGGGCTTATTGAAAAACGAGCAAAATCAAGCACAGTTGGGGCGTTTTGTGAAAATTGTGAAGGATTTTCCAAACCGGGTAAAATTTGAAAAAAAAAGACAGGGCCGGTAGTGTCGAAAAAGTCAAAAATGGGGATTTTCCCAAACCTTGCTAAAAGGGGCCAGGGGGGCGGACTGAGTCAGAAAGGAGCAAAATCAAGCACAGTTGGGGCGTTTTGGGAAAATTGTGAAGGATTTTCCAAACCGGGCAAAATTTGAAAAAAACGACAGGGCCGGTAGTGTCGAAAAAGTCAAAAATGGGGATTTTCCCAAATCCTTGCTAAAAGGTGCCAGGGGGGGCGGGCTGAGTGAGAAAGGAGCAAAATCAAGCACAGTTGGGGCGTTGTGTGAAAATTGTGAAGGATTTTCCAAACCGGGCAAAATTTGAAAAAAAAGACAGGGCCGGTAGTGTCGAAAAAGTCAAAAATGGGGATTTTCACAAAATTTGCTTAAAGAGGCCAGAGGGGGGGGTTGAGTGAAAAACAAGCAAAATCAAGCACAGTTGGGGCGTTTTGTGAAAATTGTGAAGGATTTTCCATAGTGGGCAAAAATTGAAAAAAACGACAGGGCCGGTAGTGTCGAAAAAGTCAAAAATGGGGATTTTCCCAAACCTTGCTAAAAGGGGCCAGGGGGGCGGGCTGAGTCAGAAAGGAGCAAAATCAAGCATAGTTGGGGCGTTTTGAGAAGATTGTGAAGGATTTTCCAAACCGGGCAAAATTTGAAAAAAACGACAGGTCCGGTAGTGTCGAAAAAGTCCAAAATGGGGATTTTCCAAAACCTTGCTAAAAGGGGCCAGGGGGGCGGGCTGAGTCAGAAAGGAGCAAAATCAAGCATAGTTGGGGCGTTTTGAGAAGATTGTGAAGGATTTTCCAAACCGGGCAAAATTTGAAAAAAACGACAGGTCCGGTAGTGTCGAAAAAGTCAAAAATGGGGATTTTCCCAAACCTTGCTAAAAGGGGCCAGGGGGGGCGGGCTGAGTCAGAAAGGAGCAAAATCAAGCATAGTTGGGGCGTTTTTAGAAGATTGTGAAGGATTTTCCAAACCGGGCAAAATTTGAAAAAAACGACAGGTCCGGTAGTGTCGAAAAAGTCCAAAATGGGGATTTTCCAAAACCTTGCTAAAAGGGGCCAGGGGGGCGGACTAAGTAAGAAGGGAGCAAAATCAAGCACAGTTGGGGCGTTTTGGGAAAATTGTGAAGGATTTTCCAAACCGGGCAAAATTTGAAAAAAACGACAGGGCCGGTAGTGTCGAAAAAGTCAAAAATGGGGATTTTCCCAAACCTTGCTAAAAGGGGCCAGGGGGGCGGACTGAGTCAGAAAGGAGCAAAATCAAGCACAGTTGGGGCGTTTTGGGAAAATTGTGAAGGATTTTCCAAACCGGGCAAAATTTGAAAAAAACGACAGGGCCGGTAGTGTCGAAAAAGTCAAAAATGGGGATTTTCCCAAATCCTTGCTAAAAGGTGCCAGGGGGGGCGGGCTGAGTGAGAAAGGAGCAAAATCAAGCACAGTTGGGGCGTTGTGTGAAAATTGTGAAGGATTTTCCAAACCGGGCAAAATTTGAAAAAAAGACAGGGCCGGTAGTGTCGAAAAAGTCAAAAATGGGGATTTTCACAAAATTTGCTTAAAGAGGCCAGAGGGGGGGGGTTGAGTGAAAAACAAGCAAAATCAAGCACAGTTGGGGCGTTTTGTGAAAATTGTGAAGGATTTTCCATAGTGGGCAAAAATTGAAAAAAACGACAGGGCCGGTAGTGTCGAAAAAGTCAAAAATGGGGATTTTCCCAAACCTTGCTAAAAGGGGCCAGGGGGGGCGGGCTGAGTCAGAAAGGAGCAAAATCAAGCATAGTTGGGGCGTTTTGAGAAGATTGTGAAGGATTTTCCAAACCGGGCAAAATTTGAAAAAAACGACAGGTCCGGTAGTGTCGAAAAAGTCCAAAATGGGGATTTTCCAAAACCTTGCTAAAAGGGGCCAGGGGGGCGGGCTGAGTCAGAAAGGAGCAAAATCAAGCATAGTTGGGGCGTTTTGAGAAGATTGTGAAGGATTTTCCAAACCGGGCAAAATTTGAAAAAAACGACAGGTCCGGTAGTGTCGAAAAAGTCAAAAATGGGGATTTTCCCAAACCTTGCTAAAAGGGGCCAGGGGGGCGGGCTGAGTCAGAAAGGAGCAAAATCAAGCATAGTTGGGGCGTTTTGAGAAGATTGTGAAGGATTTTCCAAACCGGGCAAAATTTGAAAAAAAACGACAGGTCCGGTAGTGTCGAAAAAGTCCAAAATGGGGATTTTCCAAAACCTTGCTAAAAGGGGCCAGGGGGGCGGACTAAGTAAGAAGGGAGCAAAATCAAGCACAGTTGGGGCGTTTTGGGAAAATTGTGAAGGATTTTCCAAACCGGGGCAAAATTTGAAAAAAACGACAGGGCCCGGTAGTGTCGAAAAAGTCAAAAATGGGGATTTTCCCAAATCCTTGCTAAAAGGTGCCAGGGGGGGCGGGGCTGAGTGAGAAAGGAGCAAAATCAAGCACAGTTGGGGCGTTGTGTGAAAATTGTGAAGGATTTTCCAAACCGGGCAAAATTTGAAAAAAAAAGACAGGGCCGGTAGTGTCGAAAAAGTCAAAAATGGGGATTTTCACAAAATTTGCTTAAAGAGGCCAGAGAGGGGGGGGTTGAGTGAAAAACAAGCAAAATCAAGCACAGTTGGGGCGTTTTGTGAAAATTGTGAAGGATTTTCCATAGTGGGCAAAAATTGAAAAAAACGACAGGGCCGGGTAGTGTCGAAAAAGTCAAAAATGGGGATTTTCCCAAACCTTGCTAAAAGGGGCCAGGGGGGCGGGCTGAGTCAGAAAGGAGCAAAATCAAGCATAGTTGGGGCGTTTTTGAGAAGATTGTGAAGGATTTTCCAAACCGGGCAAAATTTGAAAAAAACGACAGGTCCGGTAGTGTCGAAAAAGTCCAAAATGGGGATTTTCCAAAACCTTGCTAAAAGGGGCCAGGGGGGCGGACTAAGTAAGAAGGGGAGCAAAATCAAGCACAGTTGGGGCGTTTTGGGAAAATTGTGAAGGATTTTCCAAACCGGGTAAAATTTGAAATAAAAGACAGGGCCGGTAGTGTCGAAAAAGTCAAAAATGGGGATTTTCACAAACCTTGCTAAAAGGGGCCAGGGGGTGGACTGAGTCAGAAAGGAGCAAAATCAAGCACAGTTGGGGCGTTTTGAGAAAATTGTGAAGGATTTTCCAAAGTGGGCAAATTTTGAAAAAAACGACAGGTCCGGTAGTGTCGAAAAAGTCAAAAATTGGGATTTTCCCAAAACCTTGCTAAAACGGGCCCAGGGGGGGCGGACTGAGTCAGAGAGGAGCAAAATCAAGCACAGTTGGGGCGTTTTGGGAAAATTGTGAAGGATTTTCCAAACCGGGCAAAATTTGAAAAAAACGACAGGGCCGGTAGTGTCGAAAAAGTCAAAAATGGGGATTTTCCCAAATTTTTGCCTAAAAGGGGCCAGGGGGGCGGCCTGATTGAAAAAGCGAGCAAAATCAAGCACAGTTGGGGCGTTTTGAGAAAATTGTGAAGGATTTTCCATAGTGGGCAAAAATTGAAAAAAAACGACAGGGCCGGTAGTGTCGAAAAAGTAAAAAATGGGGATTTTCCCAAATCCTTGCTAAAAGGGGCCAGGGGGGGCGGGCTCAGTGAGAAAGGAGCAAAATCAAGCACAGTTGGGGCGTTGTGTGAAAATTGTGAAGGATTTTCCAAAGTGGGCAAAAATTGAAAAAAACGACAGGGCCGGGTACTGTCGAAAAAGTCAAAAATGCGGATTTTCCCAAACCTTGCTAAAAGGGGCCAGGGGGGCGGACTAAGTAAGAAAGGAGCAAAATCAAGCACAGTTGGGGCGTTTTGAGAAAATTGTGAAGGATTTTCCAAACCGGGCAAAATTTGAAAAAAAAACAGGGCCGGTAGTGTCGAAAAAGTCAAAAATGTGGATTTTCCCCAAATCTTTGCTAAAAGGGGCCAGGGGGCGGGCTTATTGAAAAACGAGCAAAATCAAGCACAGTTGGGGCGTTTTGTGAAAATTGTGAAGGATTTTCCAAACCGGGTAAAATTTGAAAAAAAAAGACAGGGCCAGTAGTGTCGAAAAAGTCAAAAATGGGGATTTTCCCAAACCTTGCTAAAAGGGGCCAGGGGGGCGGACTGAGTCAGAAAGGAGCAAAATCAAGCACAGTTGGGGCGTTTTGGGAAAATTGTGAAGGATTTTCCAAACCGGGCTAAATTTGAAAAAAAAGACAGGGCCGGTAGTGTCGAAAAAGTCAAAAATGGGGATTTTCCCAATCCTTGCTAAAAGGGGCCAGGGGGGCGGACTTAGTCAGAAATGAGCAAAATCAAGCACAGTTGGGGCGTTTTGAGAAAATTGTGAAGGATTTTCCAAACCGGGCAAAATTTGAAAAAAACGACAGGTCCGGTAGTGTCGAAAAAGTCAAAAATGGGGATTTTCCCAAACCTTGCTAAAAGGGGCCAGGGGGGCGGACTGAGTCAGAAAGGAGCAAAATCAAGCACAGTTGGGGCGTTTTGGGAAAATTGTGAAGGATTTTCCAAAGTGGGCAAAAATTGAAAAAAACGACAGGGCCGGGGTAGTGTCGAAAAAGTCAAAAATGCAGATTTTCCCAAACCTTGCTAAAAGGGGCCAGGGGGGCGGACTGAGTCAGAAATGAGCAAAATCAATCACAGTTGGGGCGTTTTGGAAAACATTGTGAAGGATTTTCAAAACCGGGCAAAATTTGAAAAAAACGGACAAGGCCGGTAGTGTCGAAAAAGTCAAAAATGGGGATTTTCCCAAACCTTGCTAAAAGGGGCCAGGGGGGCGGACTTAGTCAGAAATGAGCAAAATCAAGCACAGTTGGGGCGTTTTGAGAAAATTGTGAAGGATTTTCCAAACCGGGCAAAATTTGAAAAAAACGACAGGTCCGGTAGTGTCGAAAAAGTCAAAAATGGGGATTTTCCCAAACCTTGCTAAAAGGGGCCAGGGGGGCGGACTGAGTCAGAAAGGAGCAAAATCAAGCACAGTTGGGGGCGTTTTGGGAAAATTGTGAAGGATTTTCCAAAGTGGGCAAAATTTGAAAAAAACGACAGGGCCGGTAGTGTCGAAAAAGTCAAAAATGCGGATTTTCCCAACCTTGCTAAAAGGGGCCAGGGGGGCGGACTGAGTCAGAAATGAGCAAAATCAATCACAGTTGGGGCGTTTTGGAAAAATTGTGAAGGATTTTCAAAACCGGGCAAAATTTGAAAAAAACGACAAGGCCGGTAGTGTCGAAAAAGTCAAAAATGGGGATTTTCCCAAACCTTGCTAAAAGGGGCCAGGGGGGCGGACTTAGTCAGAAAGGAGCAAAATCAAGCACAGTTGGGGCGTTTTGGGAAAATTGTGAAGGATTTTCCATAGTGGGCAAAAATTGAAAAAAACGACAGGGCCGGTAGTGTCGAAAAAGTCAAAAATGGGGATTTTTTCCAAACCTTGCTAAAAGGGGCCAGGGGTGCGGGCTGAGTCAGAAAGGAGCAAAATCAAGCATAGTTGGGGCGTTTTGAGAAAATTGTGAAGGATTTTCCAAACCGGGCAAAATTTGAAAAAAACGACAGGGCCGGTAGTGTCGAAAAAGTCAAAAATGGGGATTTTCCCAAATTTTTGCTAAAAGGGGCCAGGGGGCGGGCTGATTGAAAAACGAGCAAAATCAAGCACAGTTGGGGCGTTTTGAGAAAATTGTGAAGGATTTTCCAAACCGGGCAAAATTTGAAAAAAACGACAGGTCCGGTAGTGTCGAAAAAGTCAAAAATGCGGATTTTCCCAAACCTTGCTAAAATGGGCCAGGGGGGCGGACTGAGTCAGAAATGAGAAAAAATCAAGCACAGTTGGGGCGTTTTGAGAAAATTGTGAAGGATTTTCCAAACCGGGCAAAATTTGAAAAAAAAACAGGGCCGGTAGTGTCGAAAAAGTCAAAAATGTGGATTTTCCCAAATCTTTGCTAAAAGGGGCCAGGGGGCGGGCTTATTGAAAAACGAGCAAAATCAAGCACAGTTGGGGCGTTTTGTGAAAATTGTGAAGGATTTTCCAAACCGGGTAAAATTTGAAAAAAAAAGACAGGGCCAGTAGTGTCGAAAAAGTCAAAAATGGGGATTTTCCCAAACCTTGCTAAAAGGGGCCAGGGGGGCGGACTGAGTCAGAAAGGAGCAAAATCAAGCACAGTTGGGGCGTTTTGGGAAAATTGTGAAGGATTTTCCAAACCGGGCTAAATTTGAAAAAAAAGACAGGGCCGGTAGTGTCGAAAAAGTCAAAAATGGGGATTTTCCCAATCCTTGCTAAAAGGGGCCAGGGGGGCGGACTTAGTCAGAAATGAGCAAAATCAAGCACAGTTGGGGCGTTTTGAGAAAATTGTGAAGGATTTTCCAAACCGGGCAAAATTTGAAAAAAACGACAGGTCCGGTAGTGTCGAAAAAGTCAAAAATGGGGATTTTCCCAAACCTTGCTAAAAGGGGCCAGGGGGGCGGACTGAGTCAGAAAGGAGCAAAATCAAGCACAGTTGGGGCGTTTTGGGAAAATTGTGAAGGATTTTCCAAAGTGGGCAAAAATTGAAAAAAACGACAGGGCCGGTAGTGTCGAAAAAGTCAAAAATGCGGATTTTCCCAAACCTTGCTAAAAGGGGCCAGGGGGGCGGACTGAGTCAGAAATGAGCAAAATCAATCACAGTTGGGGCGTTTTGGAAAAATTGTGAAGGATTTTCAAAACCGGGCAAAATTTGAAAAAAACGACAAGGCCGGTAGTGTCGAAAAAGTCAAAAATGGGGATTTTCCCAAACCTTGCTAAAAGGGGCCAGGGGGGCGGACTTAGTCAGAAATGAGCAAAATCAAGCACAGTTGGGGCGTTTTGATAAAAATTGTGAAGGATTTTCCAAACCGGGCAAAATTTGAAAAAAACGACAGGTCCGGTAGTGTCGAAAAAGTCAAAAATGGGGATTTTCCCAAACCTTGCTAAAAGGGGCCAGGGGGGCGGACTGAGTCAGAAAGGAGCAAAATCAAGCACAGTTGGGGCGTTTTGGGAAAATTGTGAAGGATTTTCCAAACCGGGCTAAATTTGAAAAAAACGACAGGGCCGGTAGTGTCGAAAAAGTCAAAAATGCGGATTTTCCCAAACCTTGCTAAAAGGGGCCAGGGGGGCGGACTGAGTCAGAAAGGAGCAAAATCAAGCACAGTTGGGGCGTTTTGGGAAAATTGTGCAGGATTTTCCAAACCGGGCAAAATTTGAAAAGAACGACAGGGCCGGTAGTGTCGAAAAAGTCAAAAATGGGGATTTTCCCAAATCCTTGCTAAAAGGGGCCAGGGGGGCGGACTGAGTCAGAAATGAGAAAAATCAAGCACAGTTGGGGCGTTGTGGTAAAATTTTGAAGGATTTTCCAAAGTGGGCAAAATTTGAAAAAAACGACAGGGCCGGTAGTGTCGAAAAAGTCAAAAATGCGGATTTTCCCAAACCTTGCTAAAAGGGGCCAGGGGGGCGGACTGAGTCAGAAATGAGCAAAATCAATCACAGTTGGGGCGTTTTGGAAAAATTGTGAAGGATTTTCAAAACCGGGCAAAATTTGAAAAAAACGACAAGGCCGGTAGTGTCGAAAAAGTCAAAAATGGGGATTTTCCCAAACCTTGCTAAAAGGGGCCAGGGGGGCGGACTTAGTCAGAAATGAGCAAAATCAAGCACAGTTGGGGCGTTTTGAGAAAATTGTGAAGGATTTTCCAAACCGGGCAAAATTTGAAAAAAACGACAGGTCCGGTAGTGTCGAAAAAGTCAAAAATGGGGATTTTCCCAAACCTTGCTAAAAGGGGCCAGGGGGGGCGGACTGAGTCAGAAAGGAGCAAAATCAAGCACAGTTGGGGCGTTTTGGGAAAATTGTGAAGGATTTTCCAAAGTGGGCAAAATTTGAAAAAAACGACAGGGCCGGTAGTGTCGAAAAAGTCAAAAATGCGGATTTTCCCAAACCTTGCTAAAAGGGGCCAGGGGGGCGGACTGAGTCAGAAATGAGCAAAATCAATCACAGTTGGGGCGTTTTGGAAAAATTGTGAAGGATTTTCAAAACCGGGCAAAATTTGAAAAAAACGACAGTTCCGGTAGTGTCGAAAAAGTCAAAAATGGGGATTTTCACAAACCTTGCTAAAAGGGGCCAGGGGGTGGACTGAGTCAGAAAGGAGCAAAATCAAGCACAGTTGGGGCGTTTTGAGAAAATTGTGAAGGATTTTCCAAAGTGGGCAAATTTTGAAAAAAACGACAGGTCCGGTAGTGTCGAAAAAGTCAAAAATTGGGATTTTCCAAAACCTTGCTAAAACGGGCCAGGGGGGCGGACTGAGTCAGAAAGGAGCAAAATCAAGCACAGTTGGGGCGTTTTGGGAAAATTGTGAAGGATTTTCCAAACCGGGCAAAATTTGAAAAAGACGACAGGGCCGGTAGTGTCGAAAAAGTCAAAAATGGGGATTTTCCCAAATTTTTGCTAAAAGGGGCCAGGGGGCGGGCTGATTGAAAAACGAGCAAAATCAAGCACAGTTGGGGCGTTTTGAGAAAATTGTGAAGGATTTTCCAAACCGGGCAAAATTTGAAAAAAAACGACAGGTCCGGTAGTGTCGAAAAAGTCAAAAATGCGGATTTTCCCAAACCTTGCTAAAATGGGCCAGGGGGGCGGACTAAGTAAGAAAGGAGCAAAATCAAGCACAGTTGGGGCGTTTTGAGAAAATTGTGAAGGATTTTCCAAACCGGGCAAAATTTGAAAAAAACGACAGGTCCGGTAGTGTCGAAAAAGTCAAAAATGGGGATTTTCCCAAACCTTGCTAAAAGGGGCCAGGGGGGCGGACTGAGTCAGAAAGGAGCAAAATCAAGCACAGTTGGGGCGTTTTGTGAAAATTGTGAAGGATTTTCCAAACCGGGCAAAATTTGAAAAAAACGACAGGGCCGGTAGTGTCGAAAAAGTCAAAAATGGGGATTTTCCCAACTCCTTGCTAAAAGGTGCCAGGGGGGCGGGCTGAGTGAGAAAGGAGCAAAATCAAGCACAGTTGGGGCGTTGTGTGAAAATTGTGAAGGATTTTCCAAACCGGGCAAAATTTGAAAAAAAAGACAGGGCCGGTAGTGTCGAAAAAGTCAAAAATGGGGATTTTCACAAAATTTGCTTAAAGAGGCCAGAGGGGGGGGCTGAGTGAAAAACAAGCAAAATCAAGCACAGTTGGGGCGTTTTGTGAAAATTTTGAAGGATTTTCCAAAGTGGGCAAAAATTTAAAAAAAACGACAGGGCCGGTAGTGTCGAAAAAGTCAAAAATGGGGATTTTCCCAAATCCTTGCTAAAAGGGGCCAGGGGGGCGGGCTGAGTCAGAAAGGAGCAAAATCAAGCATAGTTGGGGCGTTTTGAGAAAAATTGTGAAGGATTTTCCAAACCGGGCAAAATTTGAAAAAAACGACAGGTCCGGTAGTGTCGAAAAAGTCCAAAATGGGGATTTTCCAAAACCTTGCTAAAAGGGGCCAGGGGGGCGGACTAAGTAAGAAAGGAGCAAAATCAAGCACAGTTGGGGCGTTTTGGGAAAATTGTGAAGGATTTTCGAAACCGGGCAAAATTTGAAAAAAACGACAGGGCCGGTAGTGTCGAAAAAGTCAAAAATGGGGATTTTTTCCAAACCTTGCTAAAAGGGGCCAGGGGGGCGGGCTGAGTCAGAAAGGAGCAAAATCAAGCATAGTTGGGGCGTTTTGAGAAAATTGTGAAGGATTTTCCAAACCGGGCAAAATTTGAAAAAAACGACAGGTCCGGTAGTGTCGAAAAAGTCCAAAATGGGGATTTTCCAAAACCTTGCTAAAAGGGGCCAGGGGGGCGGACTAAGTAAGAAAGGAGCAAAATCAAGCACAGTTGGGGCGTTTTGGGAAAATTGTGAAGGATTTTCCAAACCGGGCAAAATTTGAAAAAAACGACAGGGCCGGTAGTGTCGAAAAAGTCAAAAATGGGGATTTTCCCAAATTTTTGCTAAAAGGGGCCAGGGGGCGGGCTGATTGAAAAACGAGCAAAATCAAGCACAGTTGGGGCGTTTTGGGAAAATTGTGAAGGATTTTCCAAACCGGGCAAAATTTGAAAAAAACGACAGGGCCGGTAGTGTCGAAAAAGTCAAAAATGGGGATTTTCCCAACTCCTTGCTAAAAGGTGCCAGGGGGGCGGGCTGAGTGAGAAAGGAGCAAAATCAAGCACAGTTGGGGCGTTGTGTGAAAATTGTGAAGGATTTTCCAAACCGGGCAAAATTTGAAAAAAAAGACAGGGCCGGTATTGTCGAAAAAGTCAAAAATGGGGATTTTCACAAAATTTGCTTAAAGAGGCCAGAGGGGGGGGCTGAGTGAAAAACAAGCAAAATCAAGCACAGTTGGGGCGTTTTGTGAAAATTGTGAAGGATTTTCCAAAGTGGGCAAAAATTGAAAAAAACGACAGGGCCGGTAGTGTCGAAAAAGTCAAAAATGGGGATTTTCCCAAATCTTTGCTAAAAGGGGCCAGGGGGGCGGGCTGAGTGAGAAAGGAGCAAAATCAAGCACAGTTGGGGCGTTGTGTGAAAATTGTGAAGGATTTTCCAAACCGGGCAAAATTTGAAAAAAAAGACAGGGCCGGTAGTGTCGAAAAAGTCAAAAATGGGGATTTTCACAAAATTTGCTTAAAGAGGCCAGAGGGGGGGGCTGAGTGAAAAACAAGCAAAATCAAGCACAGTTGGGGCGTTTTGTGAAAATTGTGAAGGATTTTCCATAGTGGGCAAAAATTGAAAAAAACGACAGGGCCGGCAGTGTCGAAAAAGTCAAAAATGGGGATTTTTTCCAAACCTTGCTAAAAGGGGCCAGGGGGGCGGGCTGAGTCAGAAAGGAGCAAAATCAAGCATAGTTGGGGCGTTTTGAGAAAATTGTGAAGGATTTTCCAAACCGGGCAAAATTTGAAAAAAACGACAGGTCCGGTAGTGTCGAAAAAGTCCAAAATGGGGATTTTCCAAAACCTTGCTAAAAGGGGCCAGGGGGGCGGACTAAGTAAGAAAGGAGCAAAATCAAGCACAGTTGGGGCGTTTTGGGAAAATTGTGAAGGATTTTCCATAGTGGGCAAAAATTGAAAAAAACGACAGGGCCGGTAGTGTCGAAAAAGTCAAAAATGGGGATTTTTTCCAAACCTTGCTAAAAGGGGCCAGGGGGGCGGGCTGAGTCAGAAAGGAGCAAAATCAAGCATAGTTGGGGCGTTTTGAGAAAATTGTGAAGGATTTTCCAAACCGGGCAAAATTTGAAAAAAACGACAGGGCCGGTAGTGTCGAAAAAGTCAAAAATGGGGATTTTCCCAAATTTTTGCTAAAAGGGGCCAGGGGGCGGGCTGATTGAAAAACGAGCAAAATCAAGCACAGTTGGGGCGTTTTGAGAAAATTGTGAAGGATTTTCCAAACCGGGCAAAATTTGAAAAAAACGACAGGTCCGGTAGTGTCGAAAAAGTCAAAAATGCGGATTTTCCCAAACCTTGCTAAAATGGGCCAGGGGGGCGGACTGAGTCAGAAATGAGCAAAATCAAGCACAGTTGGGGCGTTTTGAGAAAATTGTGAAGGATTTTCCAAACCGGGCAAAATTTGAAAAAAACGACAGTTCCGGTAGTGTCGAAAAAGTCAAAAATGGGGATTTTCACAAACCTTGCTAAAAGGGGCCAGGGGGTGGACTGAGTCAGAAAGGAGCAAAATCAAGCACAGTTGGGGCGTTTTGAGAAAATTGTGAAGGATTTTCCAAAGTGGGCAAATTTTGAAAAAAACGACAGGTCCGGTAGTGTCGAAAAAGTCAAAAATTGGGATTTTCCAAAACCTTGCTAAAACGGGCCAGGGGGTCGGACTGAGTCAGAAAGGAGCAAAATCAAGCACAGTTGGGGCGTTTTGGGAAAATTGTGAAGGATTTTCCAAACCGGGCAAAATTTGAAAAAAACGACAGGGCCGGTAGTATCGAAAAAGTCAAAAATGGGGATTTTCCCAAATCCTTGCTAAAAGGGGCCAGGGGGGCGGGCTCAGTGAGAAAGGAGCAAAATCAAGCACAGTTGGGGCGTTGTGTGAAAATTGTGAAGGATTTTCCAAAGTGGGCAAAATTTGAAAAAAACGACAGGTCCGGTAGTGTCGAAAAAGTCAAAAATGTGGATTTTCCCAAATCTTTGCTAAAAGGGGCCAAGGGGGCGGACTGAGTCAGAAAGGAGCAAAATCAAGCACAGTTGGGGCGTTTTGGGAAAATTGTGAAGGATTTTCCAAACCGGGCAAAATTTGAAAAAAACGACAGGGCCGGTAGTGTCGAAAAAGTCAAAAATGGGGATTTTCCCAAACTTTGCTTAAAGAGGCCAGAGGGGGGGGCTGGGTGAAAAAGGAGCAAAGTCAAGCACAGTTGGGGCGTTTTTCTGAAAATTGTGAAGGATTTTCCAAACCGGGTAAAATTTGAAAAAAACGACAGGGGCGGTAGTGTCGAAAAAGTCAAAAATGGGGATTTTCACAAACCTTGCTAAAAGGGGCCAGGGGGTGGACTGAGTCAGAAAGGAGCAAAATCAAGCACAGTTGGGGCGTATTGAGAAAATTGTGAAGGATTTTCCAAAGTGGGCAAATTTTGAAAAAAACGACAGGTCCGGTAGTGTCGAAAAAGTCAAAAATTGGGATTTTCCAAAACCTTGCTAAAACGGGCCAGGGGGGCGGACTGAGTCAGAAAGGAGCAAAATCAAGCACAGTTGGGGCGTTTTGAGAAAATTGTGAAGGATTTTCCAAACCGGGCAAAATTTGAAAAAAACGACAGGTCCGGTAGTGTCGAAAAAGTCCAAAATGGGGTTTTTCCAAAACCTTGCTAAAAGGGGCCAGGGGGGTGGACTAAGTAAGAAAGGAGCAAAATCAAGCACAGTTGGGGCGTTTTGGGAAAATTGTGAAGGATTTTCCAAACCGGGCAAAATTTGAAAAAAACGACAGGGCCGGTAGTGTCGAAA
The DNA here is from genome assembly GCF_963691925.1 of Scomber scombrus. Lineage (NCBI taxonomy): Eukaryota > Metazoa > Chordata > Actinopteri > Scombriformes > Scombridae > Scomber > Scomber scombrus. The sequence continues at coordinate 12,158 of NW_026910686.1, read as the reverse complement.
AAGTCAAAAATGCGGATTTTCCAAAACCTTGCTAAAAGGGGCCAGGGGGGTGGACTAAGTAAGAAAGGAGCAAAATCAAGCACAGTTGGGGCGTTTTGGGAAAATTGTGAAGGATTTTCCAAACCGGGCAAAATTTGAAAAAAACGACAGGGCCGGTAGTATCGAAAAAGTCAAAAATGGGGATTTTCCCAAATCCTTGCTAAAAGGGGCCAGGGGGGCGGGCTCAGTGAGAAAGGAGCAAAATCAAGCACAGTTGGGGCGTTGTGTGAAAATTGTGAAGGATTTTCCAAAGTGGGCAAAATTTGAAAAAAACGACAGGTCCGGTAGTGTCGAAAAAGTCAAAAATGTGGATTTTCCCAAATCTTTGCTAAAAGGGGCCAGGGGGCGGGCTTATTGAAAAACGAGCAAAATCAAGCACAGTTGGGGCGTTTTGTGAAAATTGTGAAGGATTTTCCAAACCGGGTAAAATTTGAAAAAAAGACAGGGCCGGTAGTGTCGAAAAAGTCAAAAATGGGGATTTTCCCAAACCTTGCTAAAAGGGGCCAAGGGGGCGGACTGAGTCAGAAAGGAGCAAAATCAAGCACAGTTGGGGCGTTTTGGGAAAATTGTGAAGGATTTTCCAAACCGGGCAAAATTTGAAAAAAACGACAGGGCCGGTAGTGTCGAAAAAGTCAAAAATGGGGATTTTCCCAAACTTTGCTTAAAGAGGCCAGAGGGGGGGGCTGGGTGAAAAAGGAGCAAAGTCAAGCACAGTTGGGGCGTTTTTCTGAAAATTGTGAAGGATTTTCCAAACCGGGTAAAATTTGAAAAAAACGACAGGGCCGGTAGTGTCGAAAAAGTCAAAAATGGGGATTTTCCCAAATCCTTGCTAAAAGGTGCCAGGGGGGGCGGGCTGAGTGAGAAAGGAGCAAAATCAAGCACAGTTGGGGCGTTGTGTGAAAATTGTGAAGGATTTTCCAAACCGGGCAAAATTTGAAAAAAAAGACAGGGCCGGTAGTGTCGAAAAAGTCAAAAATGGGGATTTTCACAAAATTTGCTTAAAGAGGCCAGAGGGGGGGGTTGAGTGAAAAACAAGCAAAATCAAGCACAGTTGGGGCGTTTTGTGAAAATTGTGAAGGATTTTCCATAGTGGGCAAAAATTGAAAAAAACGACAGGGCCGGTAGTGTCGAAAAAGTCAAAAATGGGGATTTTCCCAAACCTTGCTAAAAGGGGCCAGGGGGGCGGGCTGAGTCAGAAAGGAGCAAAATCAAGCATAGTTGGGGCGTTTTGAGAAGATTGTGAAGGATTTTCCAAACCGGGCAAAATTTGAAAAAAACGACAGGTCCGGTAGTGTCGAAAAAGTCCAAAATGGGGATTTTCCAAAACCTTGCTAAAAGGGGCCAGGGGGGCGGACTAAGTAAGAAGGGAGCAAAATCAAGCACAGTTGGGGCGTTTTGGGAAAATTGTGAAGGATTTTCCAAACCGGGCAAAATTTGAAAAAAACGACAGGGCCGGTAGTGTCGAAAAAGTCAAAAATGGGGATTTTCCCAAATCCTTGCTAAAAGGTGCCAGGGGGGGCGGGCTGAGTGAGAAAGGAGCAAAATCAAGCACAGTTGGGGCGTTGTGTGAAAATTGTGAAGGATTTTCCAAACCGGGCAAAATTTGAAAAAAAAGACAGGGCCGGTAGTGTCGAAAAAGTCAAAAATGGGGATTTTCACAAAATTTGCTTAAAGAGGCCAGAGGGGGGGGTTGAGTGAAAAACAAGCAAAATCAAGCACAGTTGGGGCGTTTTGTGAAAATTGTGAAGGATTTTCCATAGTGGGCAAAAATTGAAAAAAACGACAGGGCCGGTAGTGTCGAAAAAGTCAAAAATGGGGATTTTCCCAAACCTTGCTAAAAGGGGCCAGGGGGGCGGGCTGAGTCAGAAAGGAGCAAAATCAAGCATAGTTGGGGCGTTTTGAGAAGATTGTGAAGGATTTTCCAAACCGGGCAAAATTTGAAAAAAACGACAGGTCCGGTAGTGTCGAAAAAGTCCAAAATGGGGATTTTCCAAAACCTTGCTAAAAGGGGCCAGGGGGGCGGACTAAGTAAGAAGGGAGCAAAATCAAGCACAGTTGGGGCGTTTTGGGAAAATTGTGAAGGATTTTCCAAACCGGGTAAAATTTGAAATAAAAGACAGGGCCGGTAGTGTCGAAAAAGTCAAAAATGGGGATTTTCACAAACCTTGCTAAAAGGGGCCAGGGGGTGGACTGAGTCAGAAAGGAGCAAAATCAAGCACAGTTGGGGCGTTTTGAGAAAATTGTGAAGGATTTTCCAAAGTGGGCAAATTTTGAAAAAAACGACAGGTCCGGTAGTGTCGAAAAAGTCAAAAATTGGGATTTTCCAAAACCTTGCTAAAACGGGCCAGGGGGGCGGACTGAGTCAGAGAGGAGCAAAATCAAGCACAGTTGGGGCGTTTTGGGAAAATTGTGAAGGATTTTCCAAACCGGGCAAAATTTGAAAAAAACGACAGGGCCGGTAGTGTCGAAAAAGTCAAAAATGGGGATTTTCCCAAATTTTTGCTAAAAGGGGCCAGGGGGGCGGCCTGATTGAAAAAGCGAGCAAAATCAAGCACAGTTGGGGCGTTTTGAGAAAATTGTGAAGGATTTTCCATAGTGGGCAAAAATTGAAAAAAACGACAGGGCCGGTAGTGTCGAAAAAGTAAAAAATGGGGATTTTCCCAAATCCTTGCTAAAAGGGGCCAGGGGGGCGGGCTCAGTGAGAAAGGAGCAAAATCAAGCACAGTTGGGGCGTTGTGTGAAAATTGTGAAGGATTTTCCAAAGTGGGCAAAAATTGAAAAAAACGACAGGGCCGGTACTGTCGAAAAAGTCAAAAATGCGGATTTTCCCAAACCTTGCTAAAAGGGGCCAGGGGGGCGGACTAAGTAAGAAAGGAGCAAAATCAAGCACAGTTGGGGCGTTTTGAGAAAATTGTGAAGGATTTTCCAAACCGGGCAAAATTTGAAAAAAAAACAGGGCCGGTAGTGTCGAAAAAGTCAAAAATGTGGATTTTCCCAAATCTTTGCTAAAAGGGGCCAGGGGGCGGGCTTATTGAAAAACGAGCAAAATCAAGCACAGTTGGGGCGTTTTGTGAAAATTGTGAAGGATTTTCCAAACCGGGTAAAATTTGAAAAAAAAAGACAGGGCCAGTAGTGTCGAAAAAGTCAAAAATGGGGATTTTCCCAAACCTTGCTAAAAGGGGCCAGGGGGGCGGACTGAGTCAGAAAGGAGCAAAATCAAGCACAGTTGGGGCGTTTTGGGAAAATTGTGAAGGATTTTCCAAACCGGGCTAAATTTGAAAAAAAAGACAGGGCCGGTAGTGTCGAAAAAGTCAAAAATGGGGATTTTCCCAATCCTTGCTAAAAGGGGCCAGGGGGGCGGACTTAGTCAGAAATGAGCAAAATCAAGCACAGTTGGGGCGTTTTGAGAAAATTGTGAAGGATTTTCCAAACCGGGCAAAATTTGAAAAAAACGACAGGTCCGGTAGTGTCGAAAAAGTCAAAAATGGGGATTTTCCCAAACCTTGCTAAAAGGGGCCAGGGGGGCGGACTGAGTCAGAAAGGAGCAAAATCAAGCACAGTTGGGGCGTTTTGGGAAAATTGTGAAGGATTTTCCAAAGTGGGCAAAAATTGAAAAAAACGACAGGGCCGGTAGTGTCGAAAAAGTCAAAAATGCAGATTTTCCCAAACCTTGCTAAAAGGGGCCAGGGGGGCGGACTGAGTCAGAAATGAGCAAAATCAATCACAGTTGGGGCGTTTTGGAAAAATTGTGAAGGATTTTCAAAACCGGGCAAAATTTGAAAAAAACGACAAGGCCGGTAGTGTCGAAAAAGTCAAAAATGGGGATTTTCCCAAACCTTGCTAAAAGGGGCCAGGGGGGCGGACTTAGTCAGAAATGAGCAAAATCAAGCACAGTTGGGGCGTTTTGAGAAAATTGTGAAGGATTTTCCAAACCGGGCAAAATTTGAAAAAAACGACAGGTCCGGTAGTGTCGAAAAAGTCAAAAATGGGGATTTTCCCAAACCTTGCTAAAAGGGGCCAGGGGGGCGGACTGAGTCAGAAAGGAGCAAAATCAAGCACAGTTGGGGCGTTTTGGGAAAATTGTGAAGGATTTTCCAAAGTGGGCAAAATTTGAAAAAAACGACAGGGCCGGTAGTGTCGAAAAAGTCAAAAATGCGGATTTTCCCAAACCTTGCTAAAAGGGGCCAGGGGGGCGGACTGAGTCAGAAATGAGCAAAATCAATCACAGTTGGGGCGTTTTGGAAAAATTGTGAAGGATTTTCAAAACCGGGCAAAATTTGAAAAAAACGACAAGGCCGGTAGTGTCGAAAAAGTCAAAAATGGGGATTTTCCCAAACCTTGCTAAAAGGGGCCAGGGGGGCGGACTTAGTCAGAAAGGAGCAAAATCAAGCACAGTTGGGGCGTTTTGGGAAAATTGTGAAGGATTTTCCATAGTGGGCAAAAATTGAAAAAAACGACAGGGCCGGTAGTGTCGAAAAAGTCAAAAATGGGGATTTTTTCCAAACCTTGCTAAAAGGGGCCAGGGGTGCGGGCTGAGTCAGAAAGGAGCAAAATCAAGCATAGTTGGGGCGTTTTGAGAAAATTGTGAAGGATTTTCCAAACCGGGCAAAATTTGAAAAAAACGACAGGGCCGGTAGTGTCGAAAAAGTCAAAAATGGGGATTTTCCCAAATTTTTGCTAAAAGGGGCCAGGGGGCGGGCTGATTGAAAAACGAGCAAAATCAAGCACAGTTGGGGCGTTTTGAGAAAATTGTGAAGGATTTTCCAAACCGGGCAAAATTTGAAAAAAACGACAGGTCCGGTAGTGTCGAAAAAGTCAAAAATGCGGATTTTCCCAAACCTTGCTAAAATGGGCCAGGGGGGCGGACTGAGTCAGAAATGAGAAAAAATCAAGCACAGTTGGGGCGTTTTGAGAAAATTGTGAAGGATTTTCCAAACCGGGCAAAATTTGAAAAAAAAACAGGGCCGGTAGTGTCGAAAAAGTCAAAAATGTGGATTTTCCCAAATCTTTGCTAAAAGGGGCCAGGGGGCGGGCTTATTGAAAAACGAGCAAAATCAAGCACAGTTGGGGCGTTTTGTGAAAATTGTGAAGGATTTTCCAAACCGGGTAAAATTTGAAAAAAAAAGACAGGGCCAGTAGTGTCGAAAAAGTCAAAAATGGGGATTTTCCCAAACCTTGCTAAAAGGGGCCAGGGGGGCGGACTGAGTCAGAAAGGAGCAAAATCAAGCACAGTTGGGGCGTTTTGGGAAAATTGTGAAGGATTTTCCAAACCGGGCTAAATTTGAAAAAAAAGACAGGGCCGGTAGTGTCGAAAAAGTCAAAAATGGGGATTTTCCCAATCCTTGCTAAAAGGGGCCAGGGGGGCGGACTTAGTCAGAAATGAGCAAAATCAAGCACAGTTGGGGCGTTTTGAGAAAATTGTGAAGGATTTTCCAAACCGGGCAAAATTTGAAAAAAACGACAGGTCCGGTAGTGTCGAAAAAGTCAAAAATGGGGATTTTCCCAAACCTTGCTAAAAGGGGCCAGGGGGGCGGACTGAGTCAGAAAGGAGCAAAATCAAGCACAGTTGGGGCGTTTTGGGAAAATTGTGAAGGATTTTCCAAAGTGGGCAAAAATTGAAAAAAACGACAGGGCCGGTAGTGTCGAAAAAGTCAAAAATGCGGATTTTCCCAAACCTTGCTAAAAGGGGCCAGGGGGGCGGACTGAGTCAGAAATGAGCAAAATCAATCACAGTTGGGGCGTTTTGGAAAAATTGTGAAGGATTTTCAAAACCGGGCAAAATTTGAAAAAAACGACAAGGCCGGTAGTGTCGAAAAAGTCAAAAATGGGGATTTTCCCAAACCTTGCTAAAAGGGGCCAGGGGGGCGGACTTAGTCAGAAATGAGCAAAATCAAGCACAGTTGGGGCGTTTTGATAAAAATTGTGAAGGATTTTCCAAACCGGGCAAAATTTGAAAAAAACGACAGGTCCGGTAGTGTCGAAAAAGTCAAAAATGGGGATTTTCCCAAACCTTGCTAAAAGGGGCCAGGGGGGCGGACTGAGTCAGAAAGGAGCAAAATCAAGCACAGTTGGGGCGTTTTGGGAAAATTGTGAAGGATTTTCCAAACCGGGCTAAATTTGAAAAAAACGACAGGGCCGGTAGTGTCGAAAAAGTCAAAAATGCGGATTTTCCCAAACCTTGCTAAAAGGGGCCAGGGGGGCGGACTGAGTCAGAAAGGAGCAAAATCAAGCACAGTTGGGGCGTTTTGGGAAAATTGTGCAGGATTTTCCAAACCGGGCAAAATTTGAAAAGAACGACAGGGCCGGTAGTGTCGAAAAAGTCAAAAATGGGGATTTTCCCAAATCCTTGCTAAAAGGGGCCAGGGGGGCGGACTGAGTCAGAAATGAGAAAAATCAAGCACAGTTGGGGCGTTGTGGTAAAATTTTGAAGGATTTTCCAAAGTGGGCAAAATTTGAAAAAAACGACAGGGCCGGTAGTGTCGAAAAAGTCAAAAATGCGGATTTTCCCAAACCTTGCTAAAAGGGGCCAGGGGGGCGGACTGAGTCAGAAATGAGCAAAATCAATCACAGTTGGGGCGTTTTGGAAAAATTGTGAAGGATTTTCAAAACCGGGCAAAATTTGAAAAAAACGACAAGGCCGGTAGTGTCGAAAAAGTCAAAAATGGGGATTTTCCCAAACCTTGCTAAAAGGGGCCAGGGGGGCGGACTTAGTCAGAAATGAGCAAAATCAAGCACAGTTGGGGCGTTTTGAGAAAATTGTGAAGGATTTTCCAAACCGGGCAAAATTTGAAAAAAACGACAGGTCCGGTAGTGTCGAAAAAGTCCAAAATGGGGATTTTCCAAAACCTTGCTAAAAGGGGCCAGGGGGGCGGACTAAGTAAGAAAGGAGCAAAATCAAGCACAGTTGGGGCGTTTTGGGAAAATTGTGAAGGATTTTCCATAGTGGGCAAAAATTGAAAAAAACGACAGGGCCGGTAGTGTCGAAAAAGTCAAAAATGGGGATTTTTTCCAAACCTTGCTAAAAGGGGCCAGGGGGCGGGCTGAGTCAGAAAGGAGCAAAATCAAGCATAGTTGGGGCGTTTTGAGAAAATTGTGAAGGATTTTCCAAACCGGGCAAAATTTGAAAAAAACGACAGGGCCGGTAGTGTCGAAAAAGTCAAAAATGGGGATTTTCCCAAATTTTTGCTAAAAGGGGCCAGGGGGCGGGCTGATTGAAAAACGAGCAAAATCAAGCACAGTTGGGGCGTTTTGAGAAAATTGTGAAGGATTTTCCAAACCGGGCAAAATTTGAAAAAAACGACAGGTCCGGTAGTGTCGAAAAAGTCAAAAATGCGGATTTTCCCAAACCTTGCTAAAATGGGCCAGGGGGGCGGACTGAGTCAGAAATGAGCAAAATCAAGCACAGTTGGGGCGTTTTGAGAAAATTGTGAAGGATTTTCCAAACCGGGCAAAATTTGAAAAAAACGACAGTTCCGGTAGTGTCGAAAAAGTCAAAAATGGGGATTTTCACAAACCTTGCTAAAAGGGGCCAGGGGGTGGACTGAGTCAGAAAGGAGCAAAATCAAGCACAGTTGGGGCGTTTTGAGAAAATTGTGAAGGATTTTCCAAAGTGGGCAAATTTTGAAAAAAACGACAGGTCCGGTAGTGTCGAAAAAGTCAAAAATTGGGATTTTCCAAAACCTTGCTAAAACGGGCCAGGGGGGCGGACTGAGTCAGAAAGGAGCAAAATCAAGCACAGTTGGGGCGTTTTGGGAAAATTGTGAAGGATTTTCCAAACCGGGCAAAATTTGAAAAAAACGACAGGGCCGGTAGTATCGAAAAAGTCAAAAATGGGGATTTTCCCAAATCCTTGCTAAAAGGGGCCAGGGGGGCGGGCTCAGTGAGAAAGGAGCAAAATCAAGCACAGTTGGGGCGTTGTGTGAAAATTGTGAAGGATTTTCCAAAGTGGGCAAAATTTGAAAAAAACGACAGGTCCGGTAGTGTCGAAAAAGTCAAAAATGTGGATTTTCCCAAATCTTTGCTAAAAGGGGCCAGGGGGCGGGCTTATTGAAAAACGAGCAAAATCAAGCACAGTTGGGGCGTTTTGTGAAAATTGTGAAGGATTTTCCAAACCGGGTAAAATTTGAAAAAAAAGACAGGGCCGGTAGTGTCGAAAAAGTCAAAAATGGGGATTTTCCCAAACCTTGCTAAAAGGGGCCAAGGGGGCGGACTGAGTCAGAAAGGAGCAAAATCAAGCACAGTTGGGGCGTTTTGGGAAAATTGTGAAGGATTTTCCAAACCGGGCAAAATTTGAAAAAAACGACAGGGCCGGTAGTGTCGAAAAAGTCAAAAATGGGGATTTTCCCAAACTTTGCTTAAAGAGGCCAGAGGGGGGGGCTGGGTGAAAAAGGAGCAAAGTCAAGCACAGTTGGGGCGTTTTTCTGAAAATTGTGAAGGATTTTCCAAACCGGGTAAAATTTGAAAAAAACGACAGGGGCGGTAGTGTCGAAAAAGTCAAAAATGGGGATTTTCACAAACCTTGCTAAAAGGGGCCAGGGGGTGGACTGAGTCAGAAAGGAGCAAAATCAAGCACAGTTGGGGCGTTTTGAGAAAATTGTGAAGGATTTTCCAAAGTGGGCAAATTTTGAAAAAAACGACAGGTCCGGTAGTGTCGAAAAAGTCAAAAATTGGGATTTTCCAAAACCTTGCTAAAACGGGCCAGGGGGGCGGACTGAGTCAGAAAGGAGCAAAATCAAGCACAGTTGGGGCGTTTTGAGAAAATTGTGAAGGATTTTCCAAACCGGGCAAAATTTGAAAAAAACGACAGGTCCGGTAGTGTCGAAAAAGTCCAAAATGGGGTTTTTCCAAAACCTTGCTAAAAGGGGCCAGGGGGGTGGACTAAGTAAGAAAGGAGCAAAATCAAGCACAGTTGGGGCGTTTTGGGAAAATTGTGAAGGATTTTCCAAACCGGGCAAAATTTGAAAAAAACGACAGGGCCGGTAGTGTCGAAAAAGTCAAAAATGCGGATTTTCCAAAACCTTGCTAAAAGGGGCCAGGGGGGTGGACTAAGTAAGAAAGAAGCAAAATCAAGCACAGTTGGGGCGTTTTGGGAAAATTGTGAAGGATTTTCCAAACCGGGCAAAATTTGAAAAAAACGACAGGGCCGGTAGTGTCGAAAAAGTCAAAAATGCGGATTTTCCCAAATCTTTGCTAAAAGGGGCCAGGGGGCGGGCTTATTGAAAAACGAGCAAAATCAAGCACAGTTGGGGCGTTTTGTGAAAATTGTGAAGGATTTTCCAAACCGGGTAAAATTTGAAAAAAAAAGACAGGGCCGGTAGTGTCGAAAAAGTCAAAAATGGGGATTTTCCCAAACCTTGCTAAAAGGGGCCAGGGGGGCGGACTGAGTCAGAAAGGAGCAAAATCAAGCACAGTTGGGGCGTTTTGGGAAAATTGTGAAGGATTTTCCAAACCGGGCAAAATTTGAAAAAAACGACAGGGCCGGTAGTGTCGAAAAAGTCAAAAATGGGGATTTTCCCAAATCCTTGCTAAAAGGTGCCAGGGGGGGCGGGCTGAGTGAGAAAGGAGCAAAATCAAGCACAGTTGGGGCGTTGTGTGAAAATTGTGAAGGATTTTCCAAACCGGGCAAAATTTGAAAAAAAAGACAGGGCCGGTAGTGTCGAAAAAGTCAAAAATGGGGATTTTCACAAAATTTGCTTAAAGAGGCCAGAGGGGGGGGTTGAGTGAAAAACAAGCAAAATCAAGCACAGTTGGGGCGTTTTGTGAAAATTGTGAAGGATTTTCCATAGTGGGCAAAAATTGAAAAAAACGACAGGGCCGGTAGTGTCGAAAAAGTCAAAAATGGGGATTTTCCCAAACCTTGCTAAAAGGGGCCAGGGGGGCGGGCTGAGTCAGAAAGGAGCAAAATCAAGCATAGTTGGGGCGTTTTGAGAAGATTGTGAAGGATTTTCCAAACCGGGCAAAATTTGAAAAAAACGACAGGTCCGGTAGTGTCGAAAAAGTCCAAAATGGGGATTTTCCAAAACCTTGCTAAAAGGGGCCAGGGGGGCGGACTAAGTAAGAAGGGAGCAAAATCAAGCACAGTTGGGGCGTTTTGGGAAAATTGTGAAGGATTTTCCAAACCGGGCAAAATTTGAAAAAAACGACAGGGCCGGTAGTGTCGAAAAAGTCAAAAATGGGGATTTTCCCAAATCCTTGCTAAAAGGTGCCAGGGGGGGCGGGCTGAGTGAGAAAGGAGCAAAATCAAGCACAGTTGGGGCGTTGTGTGAAAATTGTGAAGGATTTTCCAAACCGGGCAAAATTTGAAAAAAAAGACAGGGCCGGTAGTGTCGAAAAAGTCAAAAATGGGGATTTTCACAAAATTTGCTTAAAGAGGCCAGAGGGGGGGGTTGAGTGAAAAACAAGCAAAATCAAGCACAGTTGGGGCGTTTTGTGAAAATTGTGAAGGATTTTCCATAGTGGGCAAAAATTGAAAAAAACGACAGGGCCGGTAGTGTCGAAAAAGTCAAAAATGGGGATTTTCCCAAACCTTGCTAAAAGGGGCCAGGGGGGCGGGCTGAGTCAGAAAGGAGCAAAATCAAGCATAGTTGGGGCGTTTTGAGAAGATTGTGAAGGATTTTCCAAACCGGGCAAAATTTGAAAAAAACGACAGGTCCGGTAGTGTCGAAAAAGTCCAAAATGGGGATTTTCCAAAACCTTGCTAAAAGGGGCCAGGGGGGCGGACTAAGTAAGAAGGGAGCAAAATCAAGCACAGTTGGGGCGTTTTGGGAAAATTGTGAAGGATTTTCCAAACCGGGTAAAATTTGAAATAAAAGACAGGGCCGGTAGTGTCGAAAAAGTCAAAAATGGGGATTTTCACAAACCTTGCTAAAAGGGGCCAGGGGGTGGACTGAGTCAGAAAGGAGCAAAATCAAGCACAGTTGGGGCGTTTTGAGAAAATTGTGAAGGATTTTCCAAAGTGGGCAAATTTTGAAAAAAACGACAGGTCCGGTAGTGTCGAAAAAGTCAAAAATTGGGATTTTCCAAAACCTTGCTAAAACGGGCCAGGGGGGCGGACTGAGTCAGAGAGGAGCAAAATCAAGCACAGTTGGGGCGTTTTGGGAAAATTGTGAAGGATTTTCCAAACCGGGCAAAATTTGAAAAAAACGACAGGGCCGGTAGTGTCGAAAAAGTCAAAAATGGGGATTTTCCCAAATTTTTGCTAAAAGGGGCCAGGGGGGCGGCCTGATTGAAAAAGCGAGCAAAATCAAGCACAGTTGGGGCGTTTTGAGAAAATTGTGAAGGATTTTCCATAGTGGGCAAAAATTGAAAAAAACGACAGGGCCGGTAGTGTCGAAAAAGTAAAAAATGGGGATTTTCCCAAATCCTTGCTAAAAGGGGCCAGGGGGGCGGGCTCAGTGAGAAAGGAGCAAAATCAAGCACAGTTGGGGCGTTGTGTGAAAATTGTGAAGGATTTTCCAAAGTGGGCAAAAATTGAAAAAAACGACAGGGCCGGTACTGTCGAAAAAGTCAAAAATGCGGATTTTCCCAAACCTTGCTAAAAGGGGCCAGGGGGGCGGACTAAGTAAGAAAGGAGCAAAATCAAGCACAGTTGGGGCGTTTTGAGAAAATTGTGAAGGATTTTCCAAACCGGGCAAAATTTGAAAAAAAAACAGGGCCGGTAGTGTCGAAAAAGTCAAAAATGTGGATTTTCCCAAATCTTTGCTAAAAGGGGCCAGGGGGCGGGCTTATTGAAAAACGAGCAAAATCAAGCACAGTTGGGGCGTTTTGTGAAAATTGTGAAGGATTTTCCAAACCGGGTAAAATTTGAAAAAAAAAGACAGGGCCAGTAGTGTCGAAAAAGTCAAAAATGGGGATTTTCCCAAACCTTGCTAAAAGGGGCCAGGGGGGCGGACTGAGTCAGAAAGGAGCAAAATCAAGCACAGTTGGGGCGTTTTGGGAAAATTGTGAAGGATTTTCCAAACCGGGCTAAATTTGAAAAAAAAGACAGGGCCGGTAGTGTCGAAAAAGTCAAAAATGGGGATTTTCCCAATCCTTGCTAAAAGGGGCCAGGGGGGCGGACTTAGTCAGAAATGAGCAAAATCAAGCACAGTTGGGGCGTTTTGAGAAAATTTTGAAGGATT